>NW_010261998.1:419-854 GCF_000690775.1 Eurypyga helias | reverse complement strand
GTGGGAGCTGCCTCCCGCGGGCCTGTGGCTGCAGCGTCGCTCGCCGTGGGGACATTCCAGGCGTGTTGTTAGGGGAGATGCCTCGGCTTCAAGTCGTGATAATTGGAGGCAGCTCTCAGAGTTAATTCTTGAAATCCAAGCCTGTTTCTTCTTAAAGAAGAAAGCAGTAAGCAGGGAGGGAGGAGAATGCGTCGTTTGTCACTTGACAACGCGAGTTGCTCGGTAGCGCGGGAGAGGCCGATGGCATGCGAGCGGTGCACTCACCCGCTGCCAGCCCGCGGCTCAGTCTGCGTTCGCCCAAACAAGCTCCAACCGGGCTACTCCTGTTTGCTTCGAGCTGCTCTTCGGAAGACAAAATCCCTTCTGTTGAATCCACGTTGCTCGGGGCTGCGCTCAGCCTGCCAGTTAGTTCGCGGAAGGGCGGGGCTGGTCGCA
>NW_010261998.1:0-355 GCF_000690775.1 Eurypyga helias | reverse complement strand
AAATTAGTGGAAAAGCAAGACAAACTGTTTAAATCCCAGCTTTCAAGATCAGAGCTCCATCTGTTTGTCTCCCTCTGCTGATCTGTTCCCATTATCAGTCGGAGGTAAGAAATACTCTGGTATTTCCTATCAAGCATCATCTTTTTGATAAAAGCGTGGAGTGAAAAGGATCTCTCGTATGCCCAGCCCCCGCGCCTACTTCCCCTTCCAACTCCCCTTCCACATGCGTGTCAGATCCCGCCTTGGTCCTGCCCCGTTACGGGAATAGAGGTGACCCTGCACGGGTGACTGCTTCCTTTGGAGGGGAGGGGTGATGGTGGGTGTTTTGGGTGACTGTGTGTAGCACAGCCGTACC
>NW_010261997.1:0-7703 GCF_000690775.1 Eurypyga helias | reverse complement strand
CCAACCCAAAGCATTCTGTGATTCACTTCAACTGTTAAAATCTGTTTAATAGAAAGTCAATAGTTTAATTTTGCATTAGTGGTTGCATAGCCCATTCTTTCAGAATAAAGACAGCATAAAAACCTAAGGTTGGCATAAGCTCCATACGATCTGCACATATTTTAGATAACGTGACAGAATGGCAAACATGTACCCAACTTTACAATTCTTCTGTGCATAACCCAGTGGTGCAGACTTACAGTATTAATAATTGTGAAATCATGCCTAGACTCCATGGTGTAAACTTAATTCTGAAACCACGGCATTAGACCTACTTTCTTCTCCAGGTACTGGCTGGGTGTGAATTGAACTGAAAATGCTATTTACAGGCCAGTATGTGGCAATATTTCCAAGCAAACGAGACTGAAGAAGTGAACATAAATATCAAAATGGGTCTGTAAATTACTTTGCTGAAAGCTTTTACCGAAAAGCCCCCTGGAATATTTCACTACTGTGAAGCCACACCACAAGGAATCTCATTGGATATTATTCAGATGGTAACAATAATGGTTACTAGGAAATGCTGCATTTTCTACACTTCTGTTCAAGGCAGCATGGCATCAGCTCCTTCGTAGTTGCATTTTCTTCTATAATGCGTTTTGCTAACACTGTATTTACAGAAACATATTAAACACTGACACAGACCTACATTCAAAACCTACACAAATTACTGAAATTTTCAAACAATTTACACTGGTTACGTCATAAAACCCCACTGATTCCAGTTGCTGAAAGCTAGTTACAAAAAGCTCCTAAATTCTCTCCCAGCTGAATGCGTACAGTTGAAAGTGCAAAATAATGCAAGACCTTTAAAACAAAATACAGCTTTGTCACAAATCCTGTTTTCCACCCTGACCACAGTGGTTTCTCAGTCATAACCCACAGCATGCAGCAAAAAACAGGACACTGAAGTTCACGTTCTACTGGCCTGAGCGCTTCATCTGTGAGATACAAACTACTCACTCATCCAAAGAGATAGCCAAGACAGAGACTCATACAAACACTGTCCTTCCGTAAGTGTGCTTGAAGAGCAGGGCGTGAAGAGAAGGGTAGTCCTGTTGTGTATTGGCAACAACAGAACAGCAAAATAAAAACGCATAATACAGGAAAGGTGGAAGACAGACCTTTCTTATAGCAAGGAAACCTTATTGCTTTCCTTACAGCAAGGCACTGACAACGGCAGATACAGCAGCAGGTTTTTTCCTGCTGCTAAAAAGGAATTCTGATGGACTATGATCATAGAACAGCATGAAGTCCATATATTTAAAAGACATACCCACAATCTGCTTATTTCTACTGCGGAAGGATTTGACCAGAGCGATCATTAATACCGTAGGGAAACTAAAAACACCAAACAAACACACAACTGTCAAAAAAGTTAAATACAGATGTTATGTTTTGCAGCAATAAAAACTTTCTACTCCATCAGTGGAAAAAGTGTGTTTAATGCCTTCAACTAAGTAAACAAATTTTAGGAATCTACAGATCCGTCATTCGCTTGATGTTGAGGTCTCAAAGTGTGCCAAGTATTTTTGCTACTAGAGCTACTTTTCAGTGAACTGCAGTGAAAATATTATTTGGGCTTTTAAATGCCTTTCTTTTTTTCGTCCCCTATCAGGGACCCTATTCATTCTATAAAAATTCTATAAAAGATGGTTCCATCTGCACTACTATAATGTAGAAAATCTAGTATTAGGGGAAAAAACTTGCCCTAAAACCTGTGAGTAAATATTAGGTGCACATAGGCATCCTTCATTTTTTAAAATCCTGTATTCTGTCCCTTTAAACATTTTTTTCAATTCAAGCTCTTTCGAGGAAAAAGGCACCCGAAATAAGCAAAACTGAGTGTAGAGATTTTTCTTTTTAACAAAAACGAAACATGCTCTCGGGCATACCCACTTCATGTAAGTGCTTAGCACAGAGGGATTTTATTATGGTTAAGATATATTCCAGTGGACGAGAGGGAGGAATGGAACAGGGGAAAAGTAAGAGCTTTTGATTTACGCATTGAATTAATCCTACAGCAGTGTAGATTAAAAGAGCTACAGTGGCAAATGAAAAGTCTATAAAAGTGTATGTATTTGAGCTCTCCAGCATCCCTGAGAATTTACCAAACATATACTGCCTTTGTTGGCAGGTTTGTGTGTCATCTGCAGCACAGCGTGAGGTTAGATGGGCTATGCAGCCTAACGCTTTCTTGGTATGTTTACCTAGCCACAGCTCGGATGTTCGGTACTCCCCTCCCGTGGAAGATGAAACGGCTTGCAAACGCTTCTCCTCACTTCACTTTCCTCTTGATCCACAACATTGAAAGCTGAAGGTTTAAAAGTGGCACTCCTGAAAAAGCTCAGGACTGTGAGAGTGGTAACTTGCCTCATACATAATTTCATAGTGGCAATTTATTTTTTTTTATTAGGAGTAAAGTGCAGATTTGTATAAATGAGTGGTAAATTCAGTTCCCTCGTGTTGCAGTGAAGAGCAGTAGCAGCTTGACTCTTGAGATATTTTTATTTATTTTCAATCCAAGCTTGGACATGTTTTGCATGAGAGATGTTCTGAATTTCCACACTGCTCAAGTTCTACTTTTACACTCCGAACGTATAAATCATACAAAGTAATGTTTCCTTGTGGCCCTCTACATACACTTCTAAAATAATAAAAAAGACACGTCTACAGTATAAAAATGTTTCTAACAAAGATTTAAAAGTCTGAAATCTCATTTGAAAATTACTCATTTTTCAAAAAAATCCAATTAATTAACAAGTAGGTTTTATGCAAATCCATCTGTCCATTCCAAAAGACAATTAATATCTTTGCCCAGAATATTAAATCTTACATGGCCGCAGAAGTACTGACACGCAATTCAATACTGTACCATCTTGCTAGAGGGGAAATGTAGAGTAGCTCTTTGTAAACCCTATTAAAAATGTATGAGATACTTTTTTATTTTGGAAAATTTAATTTTTTAATCCATAACCCTTAAATGTCACACACATTAAAAAACAACATGCATTCTAAACAAAGCAGGTCAGAACCAGGCAGCATATATTAATAAGAATGGGGCTATTAGCATGGAATCAGAATGCCAGTCTTAACACGAGTAGGTCACATATCTGCACAGCAAGCTGCCTGACAATATGAATTTTCTCTATATGCAAAGCTTTTGTCCCAAACTACTTCTGTGGCAACTGTGATGCACGCATTTTAGGCAGCCATGAGAAAAAAAGTAAGTGGCAATATTTTTAAAATACATGCCTGTATTTGTTTTCGCCCAAGAAGAAGAGGAACTGGCAGAGGACAGAAAAATAAATTAAATGGGGGAAAAGAATTATGATTAGAAAAACCTGAGATACAAAATGCAATTTTTTCCTGTGTTACAAATGGCTTCACAAGAGAATTTAAAGCGTGCCACAGGAATACCTGTGGAAGTCATGCCACGGAAGTCATGCCACGGAAGTCATTGCCATGGAAGTCAGAGATACAACCTCGGAGAAGGACGCTATTTACTGTTGCAATACCAAAAAATCAAAGGACCTGGAAAACACGGGCATATTTAATGTCAGATTCCGCCTCTAATCAAAGGAGTTACCAAAGCCACAGTCACACCCCCTTAGAAAACTCACTTCTTAAACTTGAAAGCACCTCAATGCTCCAGCAAGAAGCATCTGCTGTCACTCTCTGCTATCCATAACTTCAACTCCATTTATATCCCATCAATTTCCGTCAGCAACCTCCCTTCGTACTTTCTCTTCTCCCTTCATCTGTTTGCAACTAAGAATTCCAAACACCTTGGGACTGTTGTCAAAGGTCCTTGAAACAGCCTCTTGAAACAGGGTGTCTGGCCTTCAGAAGTCACCAACTATTAACCCATTTTTAACAAACCTAATTACAGAATGGAAAGAACCCTTGCACGTGTCTGTTTAGCTGACAAAACCGACTTGGAAACACCGTCTTTGCCATTACGATTTTTGCTTAGCGTTAAAGCGACCGACTGAACTGGCCCTTCGGTTTAATTCTACCAAAAAACACAAAAACCTGGCGAATTCTCAAGCGAGTCACACAACAGATGAAACACCACTAATTATGGAACAAAGTTCTCGAATGAGAAAGGTAGCGGAAATGAGTAGGCAAAGCTTCCCTTGAAAGATAATTAGCTTTCTATCAAAAAAAGAAACCCAAACCCCTCGTTTTTAGACTGCTTCTGTTTCACTGCCAACAGGCTGAACCCAGTAAGGTTAGAGGCAGCAGTGAATGTGCATCCCCACCAAACACCCTCCCAGATTCCAACCGGATTTCTTGAGCCTCATGTGGGTTTGTCTGCCTAAGAACCCCTGACAGACCTCTCTTCACACGCTTGTCCCCTCTTCCCATAAACCCATGTAAAATGTTTGCACGCGCGTTTTTGGCCAAGGCTATTCCGTCCTACGTGAGCGTATCAACACTTCAGTTCAAAAAAACACGTCCTGACATACCAGCTCTCCTTACACAGTGAGCATGAGTCAATGACAGTTGTATTGCTAATCTCAGTAAATGCCTTCCCTCCATCTGTTAATTGTCATGCTATTGTCAAATTGAGGAGAATATATTAAGATGCTACTTAAAAGGTTATAATACATTTTATCCAATCAGCTTTAGAAAGACGTATTTTATAATGCAATAAGGGATTTGCTTAAACTCCCAAAGCACCTTATCCATTAGTTCAGTTTTTCTCCACCTTTAGTCCAGCTTCTCTTTACTGAAGAATCCCGTTTTCTCTCTACTCACGATTTGGGAGTCTTTTACTTCCTTTCAGAAAACAGAAGTTGGAATAGGCAAACATGACAATAAAATGAAAATGAACTTTAGAAAAACATGATTTCCTGTTTTCTAGTTGTAACCAATATACAATGATAAAAAGTAAGAATCACATTGATTAAAAAAAAAAATGGGGGGTCGGGAGGGGGATGTACTTACTATGAAATCACGTTGGTAATGAAACAGAATTCCTGCTCACCATCAACCATCTTGCAAATATCCATTCTCTTCCTAATTGATCTTTGCAACACCTGGAATATTCCTCCATTTTTGCATTCCCAAAAGCTGAAACTACCTTTTTTACAATAAGGTTGTTGTCCCTTATAGTCGGGAATTTCGGAACATTACATTACTTGCAAGTAAACACAATGACAAAGTACAGTAATTGATTCAATTACAGTTTCTTCACAGTAAGTACATACTTACTCTGCAAATGTAAGAACCCAACAATTCCTTTTTGTATCAAAAAATGAATAATGATAAATGTGTCAACTAATAATACACTTCTCTATTAAATTTACAGTAAAAATAAGAAATCTAATTAACAGCAGGACTAACTACTAAAAATCACAGTCAGATTGCAAAAAGGATGCAATTGATTTTTTTTTGCTGCCAAAGCGCCTACTCCATCTCTAGATAGTAAATTATTCTTCCTTCCTTGTGCAAAAGCCCTAAGCAAGGTTATCTCTTCAATGCATCTGCTTAGTCTCTTATTTCATAAAAGCCTGTAAAAAAACCTCCCAGCAACCTGCTATAAAAAACTAGACTCTGCCTAAACACGCCTAAATACACTTCAAAAGTTTGTACGTCTTTAGGTGACAGGATATTAGGTTAATGCAGAAAAAGATTTCCATCTAGCCAGATCTGGTAATGACTTGTGATAGTTGCCCGCTGTTTTATCACCTTACGTTAGAACAGCTGATTTCTACGTATATACAACTGGTCAGAGCTGCACAGGTAAGAACAGTACAGCTGGTATTTTCATCCATAAACTGGGTAATGTGAGTAAATTTCTCAAATCCATGAAGAATGTAGAACTCTTGGTAGAATGCAGATGTTACATTCTCTCAATCCCTTCTGATCATTACAAAGGTGATACACTACCAGATGGTAGGAAGTAATGTCACCTACCTACCCCAAACTGAACGTACCACAGATCAGTTTTCTTTCGTTTACCAAAACTTCAGTGAGAAATTTTTCAATAGCAAAGTAACAACTTCCCTGAATTTAGCAAGTAAATTCATATTTACTGAGAGCAAAATAAAATTATTTAATCAAAAATATTATTTACAGCACAAAGAGCATTAATACCCATTAAAAATCAGGGACACTATTTAATGGTTGAGTTTTTTCTGTTGGGTTTTTTGCTTGCTTGTTTGCTTCTGAACCTGAGTACCCAAAGAATAAATGAGTAGGCTATGTAAGTTTCTTAATCTTAGTTGGAATTTATAGTAACCTAAACAAGAACATATTTAATAATTCACATATGTTAACTTTTAAATCTAGATTTATACACTTTTGGAGGTTGCATCTTTTTCTCCAGCACAAGCAACGTGATGTGTATAATGAAGGCTATGTAAAAATTCTAATTAAGAATAAAGAAACATTTTCATATTTTCTTTTCTTTCATATTTTCTTTTTTTCTACATTTCATATATTCATATTTCAAATACTTTCTGTGATTTTAGTCTGCAGTAATATTAACGCCACTGCAACTAACATCACTCCAACTAACACCAACTATTTTAGTAAAGGCTTGTACTTATGTCTACTGCTTCCTTGTAGAAATAAACAATAGGCAAGACTGTTATTGCCCTGTTATGAAACAAAACCCCTAAAGACAAGAGCACTATAAAAACATTATTTGCTCTCATGACCTGATGAATCTTGAGTCATAAAATACCACTCAGCGTTTACGTATAATGTTCTGCAAGAAAGTGTATTGCGTGTAGCCAGAGAGAAAATAGACGTAAAAGAGGAAAAAATTCTAGAAGATTCATATTCTACATAGAGGAAAATATTTAAAGATGCTGAAAGTGATCTTCTCTCCTTGAGTACCGCACAGCACTTTCAGAACCAGGATCTGTTCTTACTCAATTGTTAGCATAACAGTTCCCTAAATTTATTCTGGCTCATGCCTGTTACGCTTATAAAACTCAACACAGCAGCAGCACAGCTCCAGTTGAAGATCTTTCTCTCTCTCCTCAGCTGCCGATGCAAGTCTCAAACACAAGCTGCAGAGACAAGCTTTGCTCTTCGTTAGCAAACTTTTCCTCACTGACAGCTTTGGTGTTGTGGGGTTTTTTTTTTTGGTCTTTGCAGTAATGAAGAAAACAAAAGAACTTGCTGAGTGCACACATTGCCTCAGTCCTTGTGTACAGAAGTAGTTTAGTATTTAGTAACGTCGCAAATTTACTGGCATTTGTGTAACACAAAACAGCTCAACATTTGGACGGCTTGTGATTTCATAGTGCATCTGCAAAGTTCATGCATAATACATATTTTTCTGAGATTCATCCAAATAAAAGGAACTGAACAAATAGCAATCTGTGATGATGACATGGACGTCATCTTAGTAGGAAAATTTAGTGCTCCCTCAAAAGTAAAGTAATTTTATCACTGCACTGAATGTCACTTCGGAATTATATTGCAAAAACTGGTTTGAAAATTTAGAAAATCCAACCCTCGTGGATAGTCTTTGCAAATCTAGTGCCCATATATGTTGAGAAACACTATATTTAGTCTTGCCTATTGTCAAGCATGAATATATGCCGTGCATCTAGAAAGAGAATACTGATCCTAAGGAGTACTGAACACTGTGGATTTCACACAGCATCACTGGTATAATCATAGAACCAGAGAATGGTTTG
>NW_010261996.1:8247-10495 GCF_000690775.1 Eurypyga helias | reverse complement strand
GACGGGAACTTGGGGAAAAATCCCTCAGGATCGGTTCTGTTAAGCACAGAAAACATCTGCTAGCGGCCCGGCTTCCAGAAGCGGGTTTAGCGTGGCTCCTAACCCGCCTCGCCCCCCCGCAACAGCTTGTCGGTCGGAAAAATGCTTCAGGAGATGCGGTTAGTCTAAAATGGTAATGCAGTATTGCCTGCAAAACTTGCACATCTTAACCGGGCTCATTAAATCTGCCTTAATTGCTTAAATAGTTGGAAAAGTTGTATTTTTCACAGGATTAAATGGCCAGTTCCCGCGTGGCTGCGCGTCACCCCTCGGGTAACCTCTCGGGCGGGGAAAGCCCACGCGAACAGAAGGAGCACGGTTGGAGTATATGCAAGGTGGATGGAATAAATAGCCATGGGAAATATTAAATGTGTTGGATATTATCTATAGTCACTTTGGTTTTTGTCCCGTACGCTCACTCAGTATCGCACAACTCCTGATAAGTGTTTTCCGCGGTGTTCCCCAATGTAACGCCTCTCGTAGCGTGGGCAGGTAGCAGAGTGTAAATTTTAAATAACTTGGCTTATGCTGGGTTTCAGTTGTATAAGACTGAAACGCGTTTATTTTAATCTGAGCATTCTTTCTCCTGCATTATCAGCTATCGTTCTTTATTCCTCCGCAGCCCTTATCACAGAAGTAGTTATTTATAATTCTTTTGCAGGCTAATACCCTACACAGAGTAAGGTGCGCATGCTGATTACTGGAGGAGAGGCTGAAGGACACCCTGTTTTGGTTAAGCAGTGTTATTATTCTTTGGGGTGAAGTGAAGAATTTGATTCTGTTTTGGAAATACTCAGGTTTCTAATGCAACTGAACCTCAGTGGTGCTTTTTTTTTTTTTTTTTGCAGTGCAGATTTCAGCAAATGAATTTTTCTTAAACATGCAGAACCCGTCACGAGCAGAAAGTCTTAGTAACACGGACACATCTTGCCGGGTGTCTCTAGAAGACCTAGCAGTCGAAGCTGGTGCTACGTCTCTCGATGGAAGTGACTGTAACTTGAATGAAAGGACAACTAACGAAGAAATGGTTAATCTTGAAGTAATGCAGCAAAGCCTCCCGGTAGCAAATAGCAAAGGGAGAAGTTGTGAGGGGCTTTCTGAGAGCAGCTTTAGTACCTCAGAACCCAGCAGTTCCTGGGGTGATTTCGAAGGCTTCCAGGAGTCCTTAGACAAACCGGAGAGATGCGCTCATGATCTCGAAGTCTTGGTGGAGTCAACAAAAACCTGTAGAGGTGATACGGACTTCGGCAGCCAGCATTGCCGTGCTTCTGACGGTCACTTTCGTTCCCAGCCATCTCTGCACAGTGGGATACAGCAGGCTCGTAGCTCTCTGAACGAGGTATGTGTTAATAGTAAACCGAAGACCAGAAATGTTTGTGTTACTGCTTCCTACATCTCAAGATTGGCATCGGAATGTCGTAGAGGATAACGCTGTACAGGGCAAGAAACTGTCAAGCTCCTTCGCAGCAAACTCAAGTGGAGCAAAAGCAACTTCTTTACAGTGTTTGACAAATACTTAAGGTTATCCTGCTGGAGGGCTTTAAAGATTGTAGTGTGCTACTTTGCTTCCAGGCACTAGGAACAAGTAGGCATGTAGAAACAATGAACCTTGCCCTGAAACATAGGTGGTTTAAAAACTAGATGGGAATGAGCCTAGGAAACAAAATATCAGGAAGGTGGGTGACAGGCTGGAGCAAAATTCTGTGAACTGCCTGCAAGCTTGTTGAAGTAAATCAACATAGAATTGAGTTGCAAATTGGGAGAAACAATAACTTTTGTTATTTAATATACTGCCTGAATAATCCAACAGTCTTCTGGAATTTCAGACTGGTGTGGATGGAAATTAATGACACACACACACAAAAAAAAGAGAAATAATTTAATATAATTAATTTTCTAGCATAGGGTGTTATATTCTCTCAATGTTGGAACTAATAACCTGAATAAATAATACAATGTGTCCTTATCAGCACAAAAAAGGCTCAGGTTAAGGGTTGCACCTTGTTGCGTTTCATGTGTTTCCATGTTTACCGAACATGCCTCACCAAAGGGTAGCAAAGTCACAAAAGGAAAATGTGTAAACACAAACCAAAACACCCTCAGTCTTACTGCTTTTATCCTAAATTAAAAGATTTGGAAAAAAGAGAGCCATCGATTAAGACCTCCATGGGGTTAATCAGTAGCAGTAATAGCTTACTGCTTGCGCTCT
>NW_010261996.1:0-8229 GCF_000690775.1 Eurypyga helias | reverse complement strand
GAGGGTTGGCTTTCTTGACCTTGCCTGGGAACTTTACCTGTCGCAGAGGTATTACTGGGGAAAGCACAGAGGTGCACATGGGATAAGCTGTGCCACGCTGACAGAGCAGAGATCACGAGATACCTGGTTATTGGCATGCACGAACAGAGAATTTAAATTGTTTGTAATGCGGGAAACTGGGGACAAGGAGTCTTATGTTGAAAAAAATGGAGCTGAAATAGAACATAGCAGATTGTTTGGTTTCTTTCCAAAAGCAGATCTTAATCGTACTGAAGCCTTTGCTTTATTTTTGCATTTATTAAAGGCAAAGGGAAAATGTCCAGTACGAGCTATGTAAGTTAACCATGCCTAGACATTCAAGTTGTCTTTTCTTATCTCAGGGCAGAGAAAAAGCTGCAGAGCTGTTGGAGACTTCTTTGGGTTTAGAATGTACACGTAGCTTATCCTTCATCCCTGTGCTTTTTGTACTGTTTGTTTGAGATCATAAACTCTTCATGCTGGCGCTCTGTCTTCTCTATGGTCAACAGAAAAGAGCCCAGGTAGGTTGGAAGGGACCTCTAAAGATCATCTGAGGTCAGAAGTCTGACCTTCAGTATCTGATGCTTCAGTTAATTAAACTATGTCAGTCTGGAGCGGAATCGTTTATTTTGAAAACCATTACTAATTTCCTTGCAGTAGCTGGATATTTTGCCTACATGATTGAAAAACTTTAAGGATTTTTGATGTGTTGTTTGAATGCTAGCCTTTGTGAGAGGGACTGGTGACTCGTATGCGTGAGTAACATCACGTGCTCTAAGAAGGTATTACAAATGAGGCTGACCTGAGCTTCCCTCTATTCACACTTCCGTGGCTGTAATTTCCTCCCACCCCAAAGCCAAGAGCAGCTGTGTGATTTGTCCTTAGCCCTTGTCCCAAGTAGATACTTGGAAGTTGAGGTTTTTTGACAGTGAGTCTCCATGTGTGCTTTAGCAAGTGTATTTTCACAGAATTCTGTTTCTTGGACATCTTTCTCCTCCATACATTATCCCTGCTGTAAATTAAGTCTATTGTTTTAAAGTATTATGACACTTGGAGCAAGCTTCAAAGGGTTTTATTGGGGGACGTTGAATGCCCTAGCAGTTGCCCTCCAGGACAGGCAGTTCAGCAAGGCCTTACCCCAGCAGTAAGCAACGTGGGGCACAATTTCTGTTTCTAGAAGCATGTACAGAAGCCTTCTACCAGCTCCGCCGATTTTGCCCTCTCATCATTAAATTACACAGTGCAAGAATTTATAAACTGTAGCATTTAGTAGTTATGTAACATTTGGCAGAGTTAGGCGTGTTTGAATAGTAAGTGAGCAAAAGAAGCTTTTGGATTGATATATACATCAGTTTTGACCTGGGCTGAATTAGCTGAGCAGGGTCTTAAGTGCCAATAGACAATCAGTAGCTGGGAAGCTAGAGGCTAAGGTTCATGAGGAGCTCTTGGACTCTTGCTTCTCCTCCTCTGACTTTAGGTAAATACCCAAAATGCTAAACTATGGGCTCAGTCCCTCTGTACCAGTAATATGAATGCAAATTTTAACAACATTCTGTAACACAGTCTCTAGAAACTTTATAGTCTTTGGTCCTTCATGAACTATGGGGATGGCCTATGTAACATACGTAATGAAACTCTCTTTTTTCTAGGCAAACCACAGCTATGAGGAGATATTTAAGTTGTGCTTTCCAGAAGTCTTTTTACCAGAGTCCAAAGAGAATGTAAGAAGCTTAGATCAAGTACTTGATACAAATAGTGAAGATGTTGGGATTCCTGAGCATATGAAGAATCACCTTTGGTAAGTTTAGATCAACAGTTTAAAAAAAAAAAAAAAAAGTTCCTCAGCAATTACACTGTTTATTTCATAATTTAAAAATCAGTGGTACTTGCAGGTGAACTTTAAAATCTTCCTAATCACTGTGCTCTTCAGCATATCGATCTTGCCAATCTTGTTTTGTACTGTTAAAGGAAATGGATTGTGATTTTGCCATTACAAAAGAAGGAAGGGGATACATCAAAATTACAAATTCCTGCTTAGGTTTTTTCCTGCTGTTGGTGCACCTTCTGATGACTAAGCCTTTGGAATGCCAGGACACCCAACAGGCAGCCTGTTCTTCCTGTTCCCTTGTGCTTTCTTTACAACATACCTGACTCAGTTCTCCATCATCTGAGGCAGGAACATTGTCACTGCTTCTACTGACAATCCACTTGCTTTTTTTCCTCTCTCTCCCTCCCTCTCTCTCCAGTTTTTCCAGGTGGTAACGTGGTCTTGTGCTTAACCAGATGTGCTTCAGAATCTGTGGTGCATCTGGCTTTTTTCCTGGGGTTATGTTCACAGCAATTAGTATCGTTAACTTGGCTTTCTCTTCAGACAGCTGGAACACTCCTAGATTTGTTAGATGTTTTTGAAGGATCAGCAGCTTCTGAGCAGCATTGTAGTTATTGCACAGCGTTGCAGTTATCTGTGCATACATCTGAGGCTTCGTTTCTAGAAAGTTGGGTCAGACCACACTTTGGAAATGTCATGAGAATCACAAGAAATGCAGTTAAAATGTTTAATGTGGGCATCCTTTTGGCAAGTTTATTGAATATGCATTGTATTTAAATCAGCCTCAGACTTGTGGAGAAAGATGATGTGTAAGTAAAAGGAACTGCAATATTGTAGCAGAGTACCAACCACAGCCAAAAAAGCCCTGACACTGTGGTGGGTAACTGAGATGATAATGGCATCCTCTACTAAGCAAAAAGCAACTGGATTTATGTAGGATGAATGCAGTGTGAGGCCCCAAAGTCCTGCGTAGAGGGAACGCTTCAATACTCAGCTGTGTGTGCCTTTGTCTTGTTTGGTAGGACGTAGGTGTCCAGAGCAGACACAGCCCACCCACCTGAGCAGCAGGCTGCTGCAGTGGAGCAGCATGACAGATAGGAAGGAGAAAGGCTTGAGAGACAGACAACACGAAGTGTAGAATTAACAGGGCTGAGCTGTACCCACATTTCACAGAGCAATTGAATGATGCAAGCTCTGGCATATCTCCGAAATGTGCTTCTAATGCACTTCTTATCTGAGAAGCCCAAACATACAGTTATGTTGACTTACTGTTTCCACTAATTGTCATGCAGGCTTATTAGTACACCGGGTTGATGGTTTGAATGAATGTGGAAGGAGTGTTAAGATAAGTTGCTTTTCAGATCAAGGTAGGCTAGCACACGACTGTATGTAGTGACAATAACTTCTATTCGTTCACTGGAAACTTTGCACAACTTGCAACCTCAGCTTGTGTTTTCTTTCCTAGCATTGGTTCTGGAAACATATGGAGAACACTTAGAGACTTTGATAATACCCCCAGCTTAAGGTATCCCCGGGGTAAATCTCATTGCCAAGAAAACCTCTTGAGTGTGCTTGGAATAGATGCAAATCAAAAGGTAATTGAACAGCAGTTTGCTAGTGGGCCAGTTTGTTGGGTTTGTGTGGTGGCGGGGGGAGGGCAATTTGGTAGCAGGGGAGGGGCCACAGGGCTGGCTCCTGTCAGAAGCTGATAGAAGCTTCCCCAGCTCCAAGTTGTACCAGTCTCTGGCCACGGCTGAGCCAATTAGCACCTCTGTGATAACGTATTTAAGAGAGGAAAACAGAACCTGCAGTAGAGAGGGATGTGAGAGAGGCAGCTCTGCAGACCCCCAGGAACCCCCAGGTGAGTCAGAAGGTTTTTTACAGCGAGCCTTTTAAAATTATAGTCTAAGTGTTCCCAGCGTTACGTGTAAGTAACTACGAAATTGTGCAGGATCAAACTCTGGTCATCTGTACACTGACATCTCCGTTCCGTAGCGCCCTGTTGTGAGGCGGTACGTTCAGCCGACGTATAGGTGTAGAATTGGCTTTCAGATGCATGTGCCGTAAGATGGTTTTCTTTTTTTGCTCAGAGTGAGAAAATTGTTAGCCTCTAATGTCTTTCCATTAAGTGCAAATCAGATTTGAACGAGAGAGGCTGTTAAGGTAATTACTGGATGTTTTTACTGGATATGAACGGAGAGTGTGTTTCACCCTCCTTTGCCTCAGATTATCTCTTTTTGCAAGGCTTGAGGGAGACTGTATTTTAAATTGAGTCGAGGCCAAACCAACACTATTGAAGGATCTTAGAACTGTCTCTGTTTAATCTCTTGTTCTGAGGAGATAAAGGTATCAGAAGAGATGGTTCAGCATTCAACCTGGTGATTTAGTTGGGACGGATTAGTCACGTGTGGTTTTCAGAAGTAGCTGTTTCAATTGCTGATTTGATTGCTGAAGCATGGGGTGTGTGTGTGGGGGGGGTACTGCATTTGCTTTTGATTTTATGGACATACTTGACCTTTCATGCAAGTCATATACAAACAGAACGACAGTGCAGGATGCATAGGACCTATTCTGCTCTTGAAAGTCACTTTTACTGAACTGTCACTTAGCAAGAGAGCACAGGAGATATTTCTTCAACGCAGTTAAACACCCCTTCTGTTCCTTTCTTGACCATGGATACACTGGCATTAAATTAAATCCCAGGCATCTTAAATTTATGTCATTACTTCTTTTTTGTTAGTGGAAAACTGTATTGCTTTTAACAATACTGATGACAATGTATTTCTCAGCTATTTTTTTGGTGTGGGCTAAGGATAGTTTTAATTGGAAATGGCTTTTTTATTAATTTAGGTTACAGTTAGACTCGTGTGTAGTTCTTGTTTTGGCATGAAATTGTTTTAATGCAGGAGAGGGCACCTGCTAAATCAAAATTCAGCTTCAGAAAGTAAAATTCAGTGGTTATTGTTGTTTGAGAGAAACTTCTCTGTAGTTACATGCTTTGAGATGAAATAGAAATTCACAAAGAAAATGTGAATTATATTTTATTAGTGCTTTTTGGAGACCCAGAACAATATTTTGGGGGAATCAGATGTTAAAGATGAGGACTTCAGATTCGACAGATTTGGTATTAATGACTGCAAAGCACTGATCCAGACCAAGGTAAGAATTGCTCTGAAAGTAAGTTCTTCTGAGATCCACAGAGTATATTTTATGTGTTCTTCTGTGCTGTAGCCAGGTCTTGTAGCGTAGGTCTTAGTGCAATTTTTTGGTCCCGATATAACTGTTTGGGTGTGGAGTTGTTTTTGCACTTGGAAACATACCTGACAGCTTTAGAAAGGTATAGTGTAACATACCAAATGCAAAGCAACATAATACGGGGGATACGGAGATATAAGGTTATTCGTTATGTAAACTGGATTTTAGGCCCAATTACTTATTGGTTGTGAGAGCATGGTGATATATAAAATCTAGTCAGGATGCTCTGATGACAAAGGAAAATGAGCCTCTCTGTAGAAGGACCAACAAGTTGACCACGGGGAATGATGATTTTAACGTAAAATATATAGTAAGGGAGACATTAGAAGCAAAGTTGGTGGAGAAGAAACGGCACTCAAACTTGCATTTCAGATATTCAGAATTATTCAGATTTGGTTTGTTCACTCGAAGGAAAAGCAGGAGATACTTAAGGAGGAAGGCAGAATTGAAATTATAATTACAGGGATTTGAGACCATTACTGGTTTTATGCTGTGTTATGTAACATATAGAGAAATTAAATTGAAATACTTTGTTGTTAGTGCGTTTATGTCTTTGGTCAAACAGACCTTAATAAGCTCCTTTTTCTCCTTGCTAAAGCCATGCAAGTTGGAAGGAAAATTCTGTCATTCCCCATTGCTTTTAAAAACAAAAAAATAAGTTGCATTCTGTTTTTAATGAAGTATTTTGGATGAATATTCTTAACACAAGTTCTTTTCCTCAGCAGAGAATAAACTTGAGCAACCGCCATTGCAGCATTTGAGGCACACTTGCATTGCTGTTTTATTCTAAATAGAATACTTACTGCACTGGGCAATGAAGATGTATAACCGTTCTGGGAACCTTACAGATGAGAGATGTTAGGCTGGAGAATTCAGAAAAAAAACCATGAGAGACCATCCAGTTTATTCCTGCAAAATTCAGTTCTGCTTTCTTCCATGAGTATGAGGGGAGCTGACGTGGAGACGTGTAGAACATAGAGATGGGGCTTAGGCAAAGGAGAGGTGGTTCAAGGTAGATGGAGAAGGAGTAAAAGTAAAAAGAATCATGATATGAAGTTAAGATAAATGGAGAATATTTTTCCCAAGTAGCCTCTGAGGGGAAAGAAGACCTGCAGCTTGGTGTCTCAGAGTCAAGCTCATTAGGAAACGTATGTTGACACTTCTAATTTTAAGTAAGTTAAATCATACAGTGGGATGTTTCCCTTTATCTTCCTAGTTATGTCCTTTTTTTTTCCTTTTGCTAGTTTTATTTTTATGAAAACTGTATAAAAATTAGATAGAAATATGCAAAGTGATTAACTTTTGGTTTTTTTTTTCATTCAGCTTCCTGTATCACCCGATTCCAGACATGGTCATCCTTTCCCCTCTAACCTCTTCTTGAAAATCGCATCTCAGCTGGAAACGTGCAATATATAACAACCCCAAGGAAGAAGCACATTTTTGCTACACACAACCTGAAAATGAAATCTGTCAGTAGTGATGTTTGTTGAACCAAAAGCACTTTTTAATTTTTTTTTTTTTTTTTTTTTCCCTTTTTGCCTTTTTGAAGTGACTGCAGTTCCCCTTCGTTTTGTTATTGGCTTGGGACTACAGACTACATACGTTCTTCAGGAAAGTGACATTAGTGTATATGAGGTACCCAAAGCCACGTCATTAGAAGATATTTATCCTATTTAGTTGGGAAGTGAAGGGTGTGAAGTCTCGTCCTGCTCAGTTTTGCTGCAGGGTGCTGTCTCTTGACAGTAAACCCAGCTGCAATCACACTCGAGAGACACGCTGGTGGGCTACTCTCCCAAACTGCTGACCTTCCAGGCCTTAATGCCTCTGTGATCAAAACCCTTGTTTCCCTGCCGAAATCTCAACGCACCTCGCGTGTGTTGTAAAGTGTGCCTTGTCACCATCCCTCCTCGCATTCGGTCCCGTTTGGATCAGCGGAGATCTGCTACTTCGCCACCGCTGAAGGTGAGAGGAGCCCTCTGCATCTGGTGGCTTTTCCCGGGGGCTAGGAAAATAAAGCTCTTGCCTTCCGTCTGACAAAGGCCACTGTGGTGATATGGGTAGGGTCAGTGAAACGGTTTGTTCTGGCATTGGTTTCTCACGGAAATAAATCACCTCTCTGAAGCTGATTTTAACAGGAAAACTTGGGATTCAGACGCGGCACTTGAGGACACAATCTGGTGGGTACGGTAGTGTTGGGTCGATGGTTGGGCTTATAGGTCTCTTCCAACCTTAATTCTGCGATTCGTTCAGCTACCAAACACTTAAACCACGCGTAACCGTGCGTGTTAAAGCTTAACAGTGGCGTGGCTGAGGCCTTGCACTGCACAATGCTGCAAATGGCTGGCCTTTTAAAATTTTAGAGTAACTATCGACCATGTTGCCCATCTCCCTGCATGCTTGAGTGGCGGAGGGGATGCACTTCACTGTCACTCATATAATCCCTGCTGCTTCCTTGCCAACTGCGGCAGCTTTATTTATTCAGTGGTAATAATTTTTATGCAAGTTCCTAGTCTATTTACTGCTTTGGCCATTCTGAATATGAGAAATTTATATGACTTTTTATTTTAAAGAGTTGCTAAGTACTGCAACTGATATTTTATGTGTTAAAAGCAGGGAACAAACTTGGATATTCTAAAACTAAGACAGCTAAATATGTAATTATGTGCCTATTCTACTCTTAGAATTAAAAATACTATAAAGCACTGGCAGACTCCAACCCTTAATCTAGTAAACTGCTCAGCAGTGAAATTACAATTGCTATAATAACTTCAGTAATGCTTATGATACCCCAGTGCTATTAGCTCAGGATGAACTCTGTATTGGTTGCTCAGTAAATGGTAACAGGCCATTTGGGAAAGTGCTGTCTGGAAGTGGCTCAGCAGCTTCCCTGGCCCTAGAGGGAGTACTGCAGTGCCAGATTGAGAACTCCATGGGGATATGAGAGCAGGGTTAACTTTTTCACTTAACACTGGATTTGAATTAATTTCTGATTTCCCTTATAAGTCTTTCAGAGCACTTAAAAATGTGTTTAAATAGGTTATAGTCATAAACTCAAAATAGTAAATTGCCAATACATCCTCAGGGGTCGGTACTAGGACCAGCACTGTTCAGCATCTTTGTCAGCGACA
>NW_010261995.1:0-1170 GCF_000690775.1 Eurypyga helias | reverse complement strand
GTCCCTTCCCACCCAAACCTTGCTGTGACTCTAGGATCTTGTCCTTATCCCCAGAAGAGCCACGCGCTCAGGACATGCAGCCCTTTCCCAGCAGTGAGGGGGTGAGGTGTCCATGGGTGACCGGGCTCGTTAGCCACGTGATTTCTGGCCTTTCCATTTTAATTTGGAGAACAGGTCGCACTTGGGTGTGAATGAGCTCAAGGACTGGGTGCGAATGTCACGGCTGCTCTCAAATCCCGTGGGACAGCCATCCTGCTGGGCTGCCAACACCAGCATCACGGGGGCAAGACGTGCTCTGGGGCTCGCAAAAACCTGTGACGCCCATCTACGTCTGTCCTAGGACCCACACGTCCCTCCAGCACAGCCACGTGCCCTTGGGTGCTGGGACAGCCCCTTTCCCGTTACCTCAGGACAGATTTCGGCAGTGCTTTGCAGACAGTTGACCTCTCCTCTGTTCAAGCAGGTTGGGGCTTCTTGGGCTCAGCACCCACCCCTGTTCCTGCCTGGGGGTCGCTGGTGGGGTGTGGGGTGGTGCTGAGGACCCTGCTCCATCTCGAGCATCGTGCTGGGGAGTTGGGCTGAGGATGAACCCCCAGGACAGTTGCCTTAGAGGCTTGAGAAGGAGATATCCAGATGAACGGAAAGCGGGATCACCACCATAAAACTACCCATCTCCATCGCTCGAGGATTTTAAAGCCAGAAGAGACTTATTGATCTGAGCCCTGGAGCCAGCGACAGGCAGATCACCCATAGGAATTAGGGCCTTTTTGGGTGCATAAATGGAGGTGATCGCATCTGTGTGCACCCAGAGCAGTGGTTTCCAGCTGGCTTTGATCAAGGGGTCCCTCCTGACACCCCCATGCCTGCCTTCTGCCCGTGCAAGCCTTGCTGGTGGAGGAAAACGCTTGGATGTAGATTTTCCGTTGGAGCAAGAACAGGTCTGAAGTTAGGGAGTGGGAATCCCACCACCCATTCCTTGACCCAGAAGGCACCAGGTTTAAGTTCAGATGAAGGTGCTGAGCTCCACAGCATGATCAGCCCCCTTTTTTTTACCTGAGGTTACTGGTGCCCATGCCTTTTCCTCAGCACTATTTATATATGCTAAAATCAGTAAATGTGCCTGATTCTCTCTGTTTTCATAGAAACATGGAATCACAGGATGGTTTGGGT
>NW_010261994.1:0-5139 GCF_000690775.1 Eurypyga helias | reverse complement strand
AAAAAAAAAAAGAGGGGGGGTGGAAAGTTGAAAATAGGCAAAGTACTCCTACAGCACAGTAATGCATTGCATCTGAATTCTGACCTGTGCACAAGTTGATCAGAGGTAACTCTCTTTATAACTTAGAAGTTTCCCAGTGCCTAAGCTTTTATCATATACATTACAGTTCCCAATAAAAGCCCTACTACACAGAGGTTTGGTTGGCTGGGGGCATGGTTACTGTGCCTCACCTGCTAACACAATCACTCTATTGCTCGAATGTTCTCAATTGTGTGAGGACACTCACTATACTTGAACTATCAGTATAGACTGCACAACAAAACACAGTGCAGAAAGCCTATACATCATTTTGAAGCCTGGTAACATTCACAGAGTGCAGGGCAGAACTATGGAAAAGTGCTAGTTTGAGCTCTGCAAGCAGCTGTGTAATACAGAAGGTCACACAAGCCTTTTTAGGAGTTGAAAATCAACTAGCTTGACCATCAAATTGGGCTCCAAAAGAACGCACAGACTCCAGTTTTGAAGCAAATGCAGGCAATGCCAGGAGAAGCAATCCTATATCACTCTTCCCTTTAATTACGTATATCCTCTAGTCTTGAATCCTGCATTTAGTACACTGAAATTCATGGTACTAAATGACTTTCAGGATACATAGTAGAGACTCAGTTATTTCATCCCTTCTTTCAATGAAATCTGATTTTCCCTAGCATCTTCAAGTTCCTTCTCCCACATACTATCAGAATAAAAGTAGTAGAGTATATATTGAGTACTAAATTACACAGATTTTCACTTTGGAAAAAAATAAGGGGAAAATGGGCCTGGAATTGACATACTTGTATTTAAATACATGTATTTACTTTTCAAATTTGTGATTCAAAATAGCAGCCTTCGATAGTATTTAAAAAAAAAAGGGGGGGGGAGGGGAAGGCAAGAGGAAGTGAGGATGTACCAAAACGATTCCTGAAGACAAAATATAGCTTTTAAGTGAAAAAAAAGAAAAAAAAATCAAACAGAATTCTGAAAGCGAATGTGTTGGTTTCTGTGTTTAATTTACCTCAGGATATTCAAATTACATCTAGTAAGCCTGCAGAATTCTGAATGTGTATAGTACAAAGATAATAGTGCTCCTGTCACTAGCATTGAGACTGACTCAGGTTACTCACAATCCAAAGAAAAACTTAACCCTGGATCTTAGCAGAACTGGACAAAGAGTACACTGGTATTCATTGAAAAAGTGAATTTACTTTCAAGATCAGTATTCTCTGAGATTTAGAGGTTTATTAAAAATGAGATATTCTTTACTAGCAACTAACATAGAAATATTATGAAAAGACTGCATATGAAACATTAACAAAAACCGAGCACCACATTACCAAAGAGTATTTAAACTTTTAGATCTAATAAATGAACACATGCTGAAATTAGTACTTTAGATATTTAATAAAACTGAGAGATGGCTTTCAGAAAAAGGACAAAATTCTGGTGTTTGTTTAACGATATAAACTTACTGTCATTATTACCTTAAAACTGTTCCATCTTCTGCAAGTTTCAGGAAGTTTCCTTCTTCAATGTCCAACACCAAGCCTTTGCAACTTTATTTTAAGGAAAAACAAAAAATTAGTGCTTTCAGAGGAATGCCTTGTTGTATCTCAGAACAGTGAACTGCAGTTACAGAAGCTATACAGTGATGCTACACAAAAGCAGGAAAATCAAAACCCTTCAAATACTTCCATATTTGAACAATGCTCTATCTATGCAAATACATATTACTACAATGAGGACTGGATTTTATTTACATAGCAAATTCCTAATAAATAAACCCAGTTCCATGGTTCGGTGAGTTCAGTGACTATTCATATAGATAAGGTTGGAGGATTAAGGTCCAAACATATGCAACTAAGATATGTGATATTTAAGCCATTTCTATTAAAGAAATATATTTTTTTTTGGTGGCAACTCCCCTACTTACTATTACTAGACTGACGACACCAATTATTATTATTCCAAACAAGGCAACTGAATATCCAAGGAACACGTGAAGCAGAATCATAAATCAGAATCATAGGTTTGGGTTGGAAGGGACCTTAAAGATGATTCAGTTCCAACCACCCTGCCATGGGCAGGGTCACCTTCCACTAGACCAGGTTGCTCAAAGCCTCATCCAGCCTGGCCTTGAACACTTCCAGGGATGGGGCATCCAAAGTTTTTCTGGACAACCTGTTCCTGTGCTTCATCAGAAGCACTGCCATGCTAGCCAACTCTCACACGGTGAAGAGCTGACAAAGTAGGACAGATGTACTACACGAGTTCCTAGCAAATCTGTACCTTACAGATAATTGAATCTACATTCGCTTATGTTGTTTGAAAAATGAATTCGGAGTTCAGTGGCTAGAGTAATAATGAATAAACAAGACAGAAAAAGTAACACCACATTCACCCTTTGTTACAAGGTACCCTAAGGAAATAAAATATGCCACAAAGCAGCAAGCAGACCCAGCCTTTCATGAATGACACCTGGGTGAGTAGTACCAATATATTGGCTACCAGCTCTGTGGGCTTGCAGGTGCACCTTAGCAAACCCCCAGCTCCAACCAGGGACCAAGGCAGAGATATCTAGGTCTTAATAAAGGATTTTATGCATCAGAGGCCTCAAAACATGAGATATACAGATATCAATGTGGTTGGAAACTGTCCAGTCAAATACTGATTTGTAAAAACAACTGACCAAAACCATTCCCACAAAAAAACCCAACCCCATGTGTCTCCTAAAAATACTTAGTGATCACCTGGCCTTCAAGCCCACACCCCCTGGCCCAAACAATAACATATTAAAGTTGGTAGATCAGAGATTCATGTTCAAGCTCTTGCCCAGAGAACACTGTACTCAGAGCAGCAACTTACATTTCAGCCTTTTGCACCACAGCTTTGTGCCTGACAGTGCCACCTGGCACATCAACTTTCCTGGGTTTCTCAGAAGGCTGTTGGGATTGTTCTGCCTTACACAAACAAAACCACATCTGTCAAGATAAAAATTACTAAATTCTGACAGTTACTGGACTTACCATTTGAACTGAAGGCAGAAGACAACGAATATCTATGAACTAAGAGAGTAAGACAGACTGAAAGTCTTGTGCCTAGACAGCTAGAAGTACAGATTATGCAAACTTGAATGCTCAGTTCTCTCTTCAAAATACCACTTCAGAAACATCTCATTATAAATATTTGTTTAAATGAGTATTTAAAAGTGTAATTTTGCATTTATCTATTGGGCTTGACAATCATAACAACTACCACCTAATAAGAGCGGCTGTTTCCCAAGCTCTGTAGAAGCATAAAGGAAGTTACAAATAAAGTTTGTTATTTTCAATGTACTCACCAGAATTCTAAGCTGTCTGGAGCTAGAGTCAGCAAGTCTTTGTCATAACCCTTCTCTGTTACCAGATACTGGGCAAAACTATCATATATTAGCTACAAATAGAGGGGAAAAAAAAAGCTCATTAATTATATTGATTAAGCAAGACCAAAGATACTGCCTCTCTGGAAAGTGGCAAGATGCAAGTCTTAGTGCCTAAACAAAATTCAAACCAGGGACCTAAGGGCCCTGCACCACTGCCTCAACTACTAGGAAACTGTTCCTGAGGGTACTTCTGTTACGGCTGGAAAACAGCTCAAGATGTTCACACCACGGTTCTGGTGCAATGTGTCCAGCGTAAGCAAGTTTACAGCACTCTACCCTACTGCCCCTGTGTTACAAGGCTGTTGGGAAACCAAGATTTTAAGTACCCAAGACTAGCCACTACTCTCTCCTCAATCTTTTTTTGATTTTAAATTGTCACAGTTACCAAGACTCAACAAGTGGCTTCTGAACCAATAAACTACTAGTCTTAGGGGACATTTTAAAAGGATCCAAGGGAACCTGTTTTGAAGGAAACAGGCAACTACTAAGTAAATTGTTACTATTTATCAGGCTTTAACAGTGTTCTTTCCGAATTTGTATATCAGTCAGTGATTTATTAATGTAATGGGCTGGTGAAGGTGTACAGTAAGATTTATGTAGATGATGACAGGCCCTTAAAGACCATACAAAAATACTAACTGTTCCCTTTTTCTCATGGTTCTTTCATTAATGCTGTTCCCTGGCCTTTTTTTCTTAGTTACAAAAGCTGATCTTGGAATGAACATGAGTAACATCTGAGAAAGACTAATATGAAGGCCAACAATGAAAAAGTTAAGAACTAAGTGCATCTTCTACCTGTAACTGTCAGCATCTTTAAGTATTTTTTGATTTCCCATAGATAAGGAGGCACGCAAAGGGCATGTGGTCAGTCTGTGTGTTGTGAGACCATAAGGAGTGAACTAAGTTTAGTAAAAGCGTTTTTGGTTTTTCCTCCATTATTTTTTCTTCTTAAACTCTTCTAGTTCTCAATTTATACTATCTGCCCTCACTGGACGAAATTCTTATCAAGCAGATTACACCTCTGCAAAACGTAACACCTGTGGCATAAGCGAGAGAACACGAAGGTAAGCCTAGAGCTGTCGCTTCCAGCGGGAACGTAAAGGCACGTACTTAACCGTCTGTTGCAAGAAAAATGCCTCGCTACAGAAAGCCACACACACCTTAAGGAAGCAGTGCAAATTTCCAAAACAAGGTGCACTCGATCCATACACGTTTAAAAATGGGACACCTCAAAAACATTTGTTTCTATGGCAAATTCTGAAGTGTCTTCCAATCAGCGTAAGATGGTAAAGTGTTCAGTAGGTGAAGGGAGGCAAATAAAAGGGGAAGGGGGGACACCATGCGCATCCATGACCCCGGATACCTCCATGGCAGTCCTGACATCAGCAAAGAAGGGCGAGTCAATTAAATATTATCGGCGACATTAAAACGTGCCCGTCGGGAAAAAACAACAGTGCCAAGGGCGGGAAGGCACGGCACGTGACAGCAGCTCCGCTCCGTAAGGGACAACGGGGGCTAAATCAGAGATGCTGAGCGCCCTAGAGCTCGGCGTTTTATTTTAAGCACCACAAAGTTTGCAAAGGTGGCCTGACGAAAGTGCCGCGGGCTCCCAACCCTGCCTGCGGCATCTCTAGATCTGGGGAGGAGGGCGGCCTCTACCTTCGCAGCGCCGCTGCGGTTAG
>NW_010261993.1:0-16247 GCF_000690775.1 Eurypyga helias | reverse complement strand
CTATGATTCTATGATTCAGGTGTAGGAGTGGGACTGGCTTAATAAACACTGTGTGTTGAAAGCAATAACAGTAGTCACTTTATTATTTTCCCCAAAGAGTGTTGCTTCTGTTCTATGCACACACTCATAGGCTAGCAGGCTACAGTGCTCATGAATGCCTGTCTCATGCATTTTAGGAACTTCCACAGACTTCAGCAAGCTGTGGTGGGCCAACTTGTATTCACACTTCCTAGGACACGCAGTTGAATTGAAGATCAGCTAGTTCATTCTTACTTCTCAGCATTGTGCCAGTTAAACACAAATGACTAAGCCCAGACCAGCTATCCTATTTCTCACCGATCAGTTACCCACGCTACCCCTGCCTAGCACAAATCCCTGCTGACATCTGAAATTCTCTTCTAACAAAGTCCATGCAGAGGATGAATTCAGTAGCTTCTCCAGTCTGCAAGTTTTCCTCGTTCTCCTGTATTCCTGCTACCACGAACAGAAACCTTTTCTACTGCTTTAAGAACATGAAAGCTGGGTAGAGCCATGGGGTGATGTTTCCACTTAGGTTCTGTGAATGCAGTTTTTCTGAAAGTCATTTTATAGGCGGAGGGGGAATGTCCTGTGCACCACACCCACTTTGAGCCAGCTTCATACTATTTACGCAGGCAGGAACCACAGCCCATCTGCAAGAGGTTTGGATCTCAGGCAAGCCAATAGCCACACCAGTTCCAAGATGGTGGGTTCATATTACACGGTTTGATTTAGAGCACATCTGATTTGTCTCATGGGGTAATGACAGATCAAGCACTGCATGTGTGCAAGCAGGTAAACTTAATTCAGGTGAGAGCATCGAGCAGAAGAAACAGGCTACGGAGACTTAGCAGAAGAGTTCACAGCTGCCTCAAGTGCAGGGGCACATTCTTTGGGCTGAATCCCCAGTTCATTTGGAATTAATTCCATGCCTTTAAAAAAAAAAAACAAAAACCAACCAACCCACCACCACCACCAATGATGATTCTTTCTTGTACTGACACTTTCAGACTACTACTGCGAATCTTGTGCAGGTTACTCCCACCGTGCATTTTCTGATGTGCGTAATGGGCTATTTGGGCTTGCAACGAGCAGGGACAGGTTGTGGAGCAGAGAGGGGACAAGATTAACTTGATGTTAACGGATGGCTGTACCTCCAAGGAGAGCTTTAGGACTCACGGTGAAAGGCTGGGGAGACTTGCTCTTGCAAAGCATCTTTTTTCACCCCTTTTTGTAGGGAGTCGGTCGCCATCCTCACACAACAGCCAAGCAAATATTTCTGTGCATTTCTGTAGTGCTTAATCCCACTGCAGATAGTAACCATAATCACTGTGTTGTAGTTAAGTGTGAAAGAAGCTTCTTCTCTCCTAACGATGACAAAACTCCCTAACCGTACACAGCTGACAGACTTGCACATGCCCACACCACCCCATAGCAACAGGTTTTAGAAATGCCTTTAAACTGGAATTAGCCACAGATGCGACCTCAGGGTACTTCTGTCACCGTAGCGCTGCCACACTGCTCCCGGGCGCATTCCAACGGACACGGGGCGAGCAGTTGCTAAGCCCAAGGCTGAACAGCCTCAATCGACACGGCAGAGACCGGCTGAAGCGAAGTCCCACCGCTCTGCACCTCAGCTCCCCAGCTGCAAAACGGGGTATGCCATATGCAAACCGCTGAAGGGTCTCGATGGAAGACCGAGACACCTAGAAATTAAACCCACATTTTCTGGTCTCCATCTTGTGCCTCCGTAAGACAAATGGAGAATATGTCTTCATGTCTATAATATATGGTAAAAAAATACAACTACCTCAGTCCATCCCCCTTAGATTTCACTCTCGTAAGATGGGTAAAGAACATGCTAATACATCACTTGGATGCCTTTGAAGAAATGAACTCGGTACGGGAGGACGGTGCTGGGGGGTGGATATTCATGAAGATTAATGCTAGCTTAGCCTCTGCTGGACTTCCCTAGGCATAATTAAAAGCAGCCAAGGGAGGTTTGTCCTACTGAAGGAGCCCATCTCTTCCCTCCGGCTGCAGAGGCAGGGTAAGGAAATGGCTTGCCTAGGCTGACCCTAGCCTCTGTGAAAACCCCGCAGTGAAAGCGAGAGAATGCAAGGATTGCAGAGCATCAAACCCAACATCTGGCTGCCGTTGAGGGAGGAGTTTAAGTTTATTTTAGTTTAGACTTGTATCAGCTGGCAGCGGGAGTGGGAGACAATGTGGCACCCAGCGTGCTGTGTCAAGATGGGGGTGTTTCTTGCATTTTCCGTGCCTGCCTCTCGCAGGGAGAATGGATGCCCCACGATAACCGTTGGAGCTCCTTGGGAATTACATCTGCTACCGAGTCCGGCCAAACGCACTTTGCAAGTAAAACTCGGTTCTTCCTTCTCCCCGTTCACTTGCTTATCGTGTCACCCTGCGGCAGGGCTGGAGCCCCTGAGGCTGGGTGAACATCGGTCCACCTGCTTTAACACGCTGCTCTGGCCAGGCCTCAGAGTAAACGGATCATTCAGGGAAAGGGTCACACGAAACTAAGGCGTCTGTATTGGGTAGAGGAGAGTTACTTTCTACAACGAGAAAGAACTGCAGGTTTTGACGGTCTTCTGTGTTTACCCCTTGTGCAAGACGAGTAGGCTGGCACAAGGATAACCACTACAAGCAGGAGCAACAAGATTTTACAGATTACTTTGTTAATCAGATTAATATGAGTAACTGGTGTGAATATTTGAACCTCTGTGATAGAAACCACAGTTATTTACATTTGTGGATCTCGCTGAATTCATCATTGAATGATAAGGAGGTTGTCAGTAGATCACGCAGTGATGAGATCCTTTGAAAAATACGCTGTGGGAAAGGATTGGGGAGGGGCAAGGGTTGCTGTGCTTTTGTGTTTGGGGTTTCTTTCCCCCCTTGGAGACAAAGGTGGGCTTGGTTACAGGAGAAAAATGATTCCTCTGGTCACATCCTCTTCTGACAGAAGTTGTTCTTCCAGAGGAGCGGAGAAGCCCTGCGAAGTCTGCGCAGAATACAGATGGGCACATTCAAGCGTCGAGCTGTCCCGCAGAACTGCGGCTTTCCACTGACAAATCCGCTCCGCAGAGGCTTGGGCAGACGCTTGGCCTTAACCAGCCACGGGATAGCAGACCTGTACAGAAGTTTTCGCATTCCCTTCCCATCCTCGGCTGAGCTCCAACCAGCTTATAGTGATACGTCTGATGGAATCGCGGGAGAGAAAATAGGAATGTCGGCAACAAAATGCTCTCTGACTGCAGTGAGAGGAGCGCCAGCCTCCGAGCTGACGGGGTGACAGACAGGGAAGCAGCTTCGCTCTTAACTTGAGCGCAGTTTGCTCCAACAAGCTTACCTGATGCCGGAAAGGCGCAAATGCAGATCGGCTAGCTACTTCAACTCCTGCCCGTGCACGTTCTCAGTTTTCTTCTACTCACCCTTTGCACAACACGTTGCAGCGTTCCCAGACGGCACCGACAACAGCGCAGTGGAGAGGAAGTTATTTGCACTTCCTCATCTGCACAAGTTTAGTCCTGCCTTATTTCAAGTACTTACTGCCCTTAAGATGCCAGATCCCACTATTTCTAGTTTACATACTTGAGCCTAACACATTGATTAAGGAGGTGTGTTAAGCATGGCCATTCCTCCCACTGAAGTTTGACCACGAGCAGCTCTATGGATTTTATTCATGCTTGTGGGATCCTATAATTTTGCTGCTACACCATTAATAAACATCAGTATCAACCAAACGATGTGTTTCAGGATTTTCCACGTATACGGTCCCAGGCTCTGAGCCTTTCAGTCCTCTCCCGAGATTCTCTGCCTCTGCAGAAGCAGGAGTTAAAACGAATGAACCCACATGCCCCCCCTCACATGCACTTGCAGGGAACTACGTTCCAGCTACGCACTTTTCCAAAGCTCTCATGTTTTTGCCAATTCCAGCAGAGCTAGAGCTGGGAGGGACAGGGTGGGGGGAATTTCTGAAAATCCAGTCCAACTTGGAAAAACCTGTAATTACTAAGCAGGGCGTTTCACTTTTCTTTTGCACCTTTTTTGTTGCTAACGCCCATCTCTCTCCTCTCCCAGCCACTCTTCTTACGGGACACACTAACGGAGAGACTGGAGGGCGTGAGTTTCATTCCAGCTTTTCACCCTGAGTTCAAATATCAGAGCAACCCCTGTGAAGAGAGGAAAGAGGCCCTCGGCCGCAGTTAATCCCACGCTTCCCATTTCCCTGCCAACAGCATCCCACCACCCTTCTCCCCACACGCTCCAGATGCTAAGGGAGAGCGATCCAGGCAAACACCACCCAGCCAAGGGCTGAACTTCACTGTGGTCCCTTTCCTTCCCTTGGATCGGCCACGCTTTCCACCTGAGCCTTGCAAAGGAAGAGCTGGGCAGGTGGCACAGGTAGGCCTTTGTGTCGGGGGAGGCAGAAGGGCAGGTTTTGAGGGCAGACCCTCACACCACCTCTTTGCTCCGTCAAGTTCCCAGTACCAGGAGTCAGTCACTGTCAGCTGAATCTCTTCGACTCGTTCCCTTTCCAAAACGAGCTCTCCAGGTTCACATCAGCTCTTGGGCTTGAGACCCGGATCTCTCGGTTCCGCTGCGAGGAGAAAGTGACACTGACCATTATTCTCACAGTTTTATTTGTAAAGGACATGGCATGAAAAGCTGTATTTCAATGTACTTCAAAACCTGAAAACCTCATGTCAGTTTGTGATATGTATGTTAAAGTGCTTGATATACCAATACTTTTACTAATGTTGTCTTGAAAATAATCCAGTTCTTATTCAGTTAGTAATAATGTAAAGACAAAATATGCTTAATGGAGACATTTAAGGATCATTTGAAGCTCTGCAGGGCACATCTGTACATTTCAAGTGTAACATACAACATTTCCCCTCAAGATGCGCCCCTTCATTTGATTGAAAGAAGGAATTTTCTCAAATATGCCATCACGCAACTACCCTAAAAAGACGTTTTTGAACAATGATATCTAATGACACAAACCAACTCTGAATAAACAGGAGTAGATTTTTCACTAAATAGTAGAATTTCATTCATTTCAGAGAATCATAAATACACGTTTTGTACACAGTGAGGCGTCCTCTGACTCCCTCAAGTTACTATGCTGGGTGTTGGCACAACAGGGCTACGCAAACTCGGACATCTGCAGACGGGTATTAGATAGGGATTTTTTTCTAAAAAGCAGATACCAGAGAGCTTTGGTCTTTTCCAAGATTCCCTTTCTCAACCCCTGAAGGTGCTTTAACACTGAAGTAAAAACTGTGTTAGCTTAGAAGAATCCTGGTGGGTTTCTCAGCATTCTAGTGGGTAGAATGATTTCTGTAAACCTTACAGAAAAAAACCTCACAGTTTCCAACAAACAAAAACAGGCTACTAGAAAAAAAAGTAATCTGAGGCACTCAGCTGTGCCCCTTTCAACATACATTAGGGTGCTTTATTGCCTACAAGGAAATGTTAGACATACATTATTTTTATTATATTATTATTATTAATGGGATGTGAAACCTGACAAAACCAAACAAGCCAACGCTTGCTAAAAAAGCTGACGTGAAGTTGTGCTGAAGCGCCGAAAGTTCCTCAACGTAGTTTGAAACCGGGGAGGGCCCTGTTTTGAATTTTAACATGTCTCGGGGTTTGACTGATTTTAACTTCAGAAAGACTTTGTGTAGTTGTTGCCCTTGTCTCTGTGTGTGGCTTATTCATCTAGCCCTGACCTTTAGAGGTGCCCACATTTCTACCTGATCCTGCTTGCCCTTGACCCGTGCCGCGTTGGATGAGTGCTATGACTGCTCAAGTCATAAACAGCCTTGGGAGCAGCAGGCAGCAGTCTACTTTTGAGAAGTCTCCAGCTAGCAAATGCAGATGCTGCCGTGAAGAAATCCAAGGACTAAAGAGGTTATCATTGCAGGAAAATGAAAGTCACTTAGACTGGGTTGGGCGTGAAAAAATCATGTATAGCAGTCATTAGACATAAAAGGCTTGAGTTGTAATAGAAATCAAAACATCCTAAGCAGTCATTACCAAATAATGCTGCCACATGGCTTCTGGTGCTAAGTGTATAATTTACTGATAATTTACTGATTTACCAGGGACACATTTTCAACGGCTGCTGAAGGGTTGTCGGGAGCCTTCTGCTGACTTGCAGCAGACTTGCCTAGTCACACAGAAAACTCTAACCACCCAGATTTCACGTTTCCGGAAACGCAAGAGAGACGTCACCCAGCCGCGGGCTCTGGCTACGAACTCGTGACACCATTCACGGCCTTTACGTCGGTTACCCACAGCAGTGACGCGGCAGTGCTGCCTACAGCAGCTGGGATGAGCTCAGTCAGTGTAAGGAAGTACAAGCCCAGGAGGAAAGAACTGTTGTTAAGAGCTGGAACCCTCATTAAAGTCGATGACTCCCCGACAGTGTTATTTCACTTCTTTCTTAAAAAGAAAAAAGAAAACACTTCTGTGACATGAAACTCTCCCTTCTAACAAAACAAAGTCACGTGGAAAGTTTTCTTCTGGCTGGGAATGCGACATGAACTTTGACGCTGAAGTGAGTGCTGTTAGAACTGGGCAGCAGAAGGACCACAGGAAAGCAGGGAATCTTGACAAAAGGCAGGTTTTGACAAAGCAAACCCCAATTTTCACCCTCTTTCCTTTTCCTTAGCTCTCAACCCTCTCTCCACCACATGCACACTATTCCGAGACCTGCTACTGCTCACCATTCCCAAGTCCCTCCTAATGCCGCTGAGAGCGAAGTGCAACAGCACCTGTTCGGGACCTTTCCTGAGCCACAGCTGACAGTGAGACATCCACAGAAATCCACTGATGAAATGGCTAAGGTCGGAGGGAATAAACAACTGAAACCAAACTCTGACATTTAAACTAACCTCCAGAAAACCAGGTAAAGCTAACCATGCCCTCAGATCCTTCCAGCTCCCGCCCACACCAACGGCAGATACGCTCCACATTTGCCGCACGGTATCCACGAGATGATTCTAATTTAATGTATTGTTAAACTTCTGGTGTACAGGGTTTCAGTTGCTCTCAGTTCCTCTTCAAGAGCTGTATCTGTACATACACGCTGTATTACTAACCCATTAACTGGAAATAGTGTAGGAGAGGAGCCTTAAAATAACAAAGTGAGATTATCTTTTCCCCCCCCTTTCTGCGTCATTCTTTTTCTTTTTTGTAGCTGGTTTTATTTGTTTTTTAACGGTTATCAAAGATCCTGAACTTCCTAGGAACCCTCATTCTGTGGGATAAAGGAAGACTCATAACCTGTCAGCATTTCAAAACCAGCTGATACAGTCCAGTAGCACAGCACCACTGCTGTTTGTGGCCCTACAGCAATGGTTCTTCTCAAGTCCAGCGTGAATTTGGTATGAACAAAATTCCTCAGCGTGGAAAAAACCAAGTCATCCACAACACACACTGGCTGGGGGCAAGAGGGAACCATCAGGACATCTATACGGGCAAGGGACACACTGAGTGAGTGAAGCCATTATTCCCCATCTCGGGCTGCAGCAGCACTGCTTAAACAGCTCTCCCGTACTCTCAGGCAGACAGCAGCCCTCCTCTCCAGTGTTTAAGCACTTCAGCACTTGCCTCCCCTTTGGGAGATCAACAGAAGTGACACGAAAGACCTTACAAAAAAAAAAAAAAGACGACTCAAATTCTGTGCATGGAAAGGGTTGAGTCTTCGAACAAACAAAAACCTAAGCGAGACCATGTACAGTAGGGTGAAGCAGCATATGCTTACAAGACTTCCAAGAGTGAGGCAATCACAATGGCTACATAAGGATATTTGCTGGATTACTTTGCAATACCTGAAAAAAGCCCTGCTGAGTTTGCGCTCTATTTACACATTGATTGGCTTCTTCCTTGCAAGCAAGTAACGGCATCCCTTCCCACCTCAGTCCTTCCCTCCCCCCCGTCCTTCCCCTGGGCTGAAGCTACTCATAGTCAGAACAAGAACATTCAGTCTAAGAAAAATTTCTTAGAGCAATATAATTTCTTAAAGAAGATAGCATATTTACACACATCTAACACATGAAAATACTCTATTTTATACTAAATTTCTGTTTCAAATAAACTACAATACTGCATCTTAGCTTTCTGCAGCTTTAGAGGACAGTCCCTATCGGGCACAAACTGGGCTTCCTGCTCCCGTTTCAACCGGCAGCTTTGCCTTACAGTGGTGCACTACCATCGCGTTCAAGTCCTGACACGTCTCCAGTTGTGGTTTGCTTGCTTGGGAAAGGAATAATGAAGTTCTCAGCAAAGCCATGCTAAACATCCACTCCTTTAATGAGCGATCCTTCTAGGATGATGTTGAAGTCTTGCAATGTCTGTAGGACTCGGATAAGGGAGTTGACAGTCATGCGGTCCCGGAGGAGAGCGTTCTCCTCGTACATCCTTGTAATGGGCGGGCACTCTGCCAGCAACGGGATCCACTGAGACAGCAAGTGGTCCCTGCAAAGGGGATGAAGGGAGTTATTTTAGTACCAAGTACAACATATCTCAAACTGAAATTCTTCTCCGAGAGCATAGCCCAAAACATGCAGTCTCTCGTTGGGGGTGATGCATGTTGTTTGCACAGGAAAGCTTCCTGTGTAATCGTAACCCTTGATTTTGTACGTAAAATGTAGGTAACTGAACACACTGTAGGAAAGAAGAGTGAAAGACATCAGCAGAATTGCACTTTGGAAGAATCCAGCAACATTTTCAGATCAGGAACAGGGAAAGTAGAACTCAGGGAAAACCAACAGTGTTTTCCAGCTGGTTTTCCATGTATCCAAACAAACAAGACAAAAATGGTACTTATTTCTAGACATAGCAACTCCAACCCTCCAAAATACAACTAAAGCCCCTCCCTTAATCCCTCCCCAAGTGCAAGACGGAAAGAGTCTCACTAAGAAAGATTTATCTAGAATAATTTCGTCAAAATTCTAACAAATATCCCATTTTCATAGGCAAATTGATTCATAGAATCATAGAATGGTTAGGCTTGGAAGGGACCTTAAAGATCATCTAGTTCCAACCCCCCTGCCATGGGCAGGGACACCTTCCACTAGACCAGGTTGCTCAAAGCATCATCCAGCCTGGCCTTGAACACTTCCAGGGATGGGGCATCCACAGCTTCTCTGGGCAACCTGTGCCAGTGCCTCACCACCCTCTCCGTGAAGAATTTCTTCCTGATATCTAATTTAAACCTCCCTGATTTCAATTTATACCCATTGCCCCTTGTCCTGTCACTACAGGCCCTTGTAAAAAGTCCTCTCCCAGTCCCCTCGTAGCCCCTTCAGATACTGGAAAGCTGCAATGAGGTCTCCTCGGAGCCTCCTCTTCTCCAGGCTGAACAAATACACCAGCTCTTGCAAAAGAACTCTGCATTCCCAAGGCCAGCACTTCATTAAAAATACAGTTTCAAGACAGATTTCATACACATGACTGTCAAGCTAACAATTATAAAAGGACTCAAAACATTTTCAGCAGTTTTGACGCTAGCCATGTATCATTACTGCTTCTTTGCTCTGATTTTTCTTGAAGTATTAAAGCTGCCTAAAATAGGATCTGGATAATAGGTAGGTACGAGATGTCTTAAAATGGAAAACTAATGGTAACAACAACGGTGTAAAAATATTCTTCTGGTCTAATGCAAAAGGACCCATATAGTGAAGAGCAGTTAGGTACCTTGTCCCCAGGCAAACCAGAATTTGGAATTTGCCATCCTTTCCAATGTTCCTTGGAGCTGTATTGATGGCATTCACATAGTGACAGAAGGTTTTGCATGAAGATCTCTGAAGCAAAAGGGCCTCCTCATTGTCTCCAATCTGGTCACTGGTTTCAAAATAAGCAACAGCTTTCTCTGTGGTAGGGGAAAAAATCAGAACCCAGTGAGCAGAAGTACTTCACTGTGGCACAGAATTACACAACCGAATCCTTAAAAAAAAAAAAAAAAAAAAAAGAACCTGCTAGAGAGCTATTGCACAGTTTATGCAAGGATTCCTCATTCTGAAGACCCTAGGTAGGTGGTGATCTCCACCTTTGCCCCATAGCAGTGGCCAGCAGACGGGTTGATGTCTCCGATACAGCTGGGTAACATCAAGGAGCCCCACCAGCGCATCTATCAATGGTTTCTTCCTCCGTGATACCACCAGCTTTGATTTTTCACCTTTCCGAGTAAGCACTAACCCTCAGGCTAAGCATGTCAACTTGCCAGCATGTTGTAAAGGGGTAAGCAGTCTGAAGTTACCCCAACACAGGCCTACAGATAAGCATCGGCAGAAGACTGTGCAGTGATTAGGAGAGTTCTCAAACAGCTAGCAATACAAACCCTTCACTCCTTGCCTTTTCCCAACTCTCCCCCCTGACACTGATTGGTACTCTACCCTGGTCTCCAGGATGCCTTCTTTCTGGGTAGAAAAGCAGCCGTTTGAATATTCATCTATGAATAAGTGACTAGAGTTGGAAGAGCTTTTGATTTCCTGCACAGATCCACACTCATCCCTTATACAGAGTTTAGTATTTCTCATCTTCCATCTTGTTTCTCATTGACTTGAGGCAACCTGGAGCAGGCACTAGGCAGGAACGAACGGCACCCTAGACGATCAGCACCTGAGGTCTGTGCAAGAGTAGTCATTTTCCTCTAATCTTCCTTCTCCTCCTGCCTCCAAATCACGTAACAGCTTACCTATGAAATCCCAGATGAAGACATTCTTATGAAAAATGCGAGCTGATTTGAATCCATGGTGGAAGACCTGCTCCAGTGCTGCGACCAGACCGTTTTCTCCACACAGCAGAATGGTAAGGCTCCCTCTCTGTGGGAAAGGAAGAGCCTGTAAGTACAACTTGCCTTGTGTGTATGCCAGAACCTTCAAATCCAAAGGTTAACAGTCTCTACTGGCACTTCAATTCCATTTCTGTTTACAAAAATATTTACAAGCATTGTAGCTACCAGGCAAGTGACAAAAAGTAGGAAGTACCTCTTTCTCTGGCTTGTGAAAGTGTTTCACGATATTGTTCACAGCTTCTCCAATTCCCTCTTGGATCTGTCCCGCATTAGGCTCTGCGAAATGATGGAGACCATACTAGCTGAAGATACCAGCTTTAAAACATTCATCAAATTCTCGTGATGACATAACTTGACCTGCAAGAATTATTCTCTATCTTTAACAGGGTTCAGGCAACCATTTGTCTGGGGTAAACCTGAGCCTTAATTAATAAGCAACTGATGAGCAACCCTGGAATAGTCAAACAAATCGCCCTACTTAAAAATGCACAACCCAAGGATCCGGCTTGGTAAATGTTTAAGTTAATCACGTCTTTCTCACCACAGAGTACAGCAGCTATGTACACATGAAGAGACATGGGCTGAAAGGTTGTCACCCAGTCAATTGACTCACTTCTACGCGACATGGGCCAGAAAACCCAGCAGTCATTAATGTCTGACTTGAAGCCACAAGTATTGATTTCAGGCAGGTGCCTGGTCATTGTAGCAGTGTGAGGGGCCACAGGCAGAGAGTATTCCTTATTAATGGTTCCAAGAGTACGTTATCTTCAACGCAAAAACACGTGCCATGTTTCTGCTCTGAAAGTGTTTAGCCGTATGCCTCTGCTACTGAGTCATGCTATGCCTCCATCTGCTACCATCTCATCTTCCTTTTCAGGTACCTGCAGGAAATTATCTAGACCCTCATTCATTTTCTGATTAAAACAGACTGAACTTTTAAAGCTTCATTTTAAGCAGATGGTTTCCAGACTTGGATAATTTTCATGGCTCTTCTATGAGTCCTTTCTAGTTTTTCAGACACATGTAAGTTGCTATTGGGTTCATCCTACAATTCTTATTTTGGAAGCGTAGAGTAATTCAGTATCATTTTAGTACACGTTGCCCTCCAGAGTCTTTGGCAGGCCTAACACAGAACCTTACAACTCACAAGGCAAGTGAATTACTGAGCCTTAGCGTTCTTAGACCTAAGGAAATGCTCTGCAAGTAGCTCTGGTGCCCACTCCTCCAGCTAATACGGTCATGTGAAGAGCTGCAGTGGTCCCATGGTGGTTTTTAAATGCTGCATTACTCCTGAAGGCTAACCTTTCCTTGCTTGACACTTCAGCAGTCATGTCCTCTAATTTTACTGGAGCTGGACAGATTTATGAACAGGATCTACTGTGCTCATCCGTATGCTTGCGCGGCAAATGTCTCACATGGCTCTTACCGTTCCGTGCCGTGATGGAGCCAGGTGCAGTTACTCACAAAAGCTAATTTTAGGGACATAAAGTTGATGTCCCCTAGGGTTCCCCTGGAGATGGACTCCTCCAGAAGGCCGTTCACAGCATGCGCATCAGGCACTGAACTGCATTCCGGAGAGGACTGTCTTCCCACCAACTGCAAAGTGAGCTGGGAGGCTGAGCAGCAACAGCTACTGAAAATTCTGCTGTCCCTTCCTCCCTCACCTCATATCTCCATGCTCCAAGGAAAGCATGAAGAGATTATTTTCTCTCAACTGTTAAACGGCAACACCTACAGTCACAGAGCAAGCTGCAGACACACAAACAGGGGCAGGAAAAACTCATCAGCTCATGGTTGTTCTGCTGCACCAAGCCTTGCTTCAGTAGGAGCTCTCCTGTTCACAGCACCTTAATTTCTCAGCAGTCGCTGACCCCTTCTCTAGAGCCCTGGGGAGAAAGGAAAGGACTTACTGGTGTTCTTCCCTGTGAGGGAAGTGATGCTCAGTCGTCGAGCTGTGGTGGGAGATTTCTGCTGGGGTGGGGTGCGGCACTGCTTTCCCAGCTCTTCGTCAGACGTGGAGGACACCAGCTCTCCAATGAGTATTCGCTCCAAACTGCCATCGTCGACGCCCTTTCCCAGCCACCGCCCGCAGGGAAACCTGCCGCGCAGCCAGCACAAGCACAGGTCAGCCACACAGGTAGCCTAGCTTGACCTCAAACCCAGAGGGACAGCTAGCACCCATAAATGCTGCTAACGGGCAAGAAATACTCTGCAGCCAGAAGCCATTAACGAACTAGAGCTCAGCAGGCAGCATCTCCTGCACCACAACTGGCAGGACCTATATCCACCTCCATCCATAGGAAAAGGGAAAGATGCACATCTTGCATGAACGCACAGGGAAGAGTTGTATACACATTTCACGGGCCACATGTTGATTTCTGCCAGGTTATTTTTCACTTGCAACCACAACTGATATTCAGCCTTTAAAAAAATATTGTGATGATGAACATTAAATCCCCACACAGAGTTCCCACCCAGCTGAAGATGTGACGTCTCCTTGTACTCAAGCCTCACCTCACATTTTATTGCTGTACCTTTTTGTCCCCATCCACAGTCCTAATGAGATCCACGCACATGTCCATATCCCCAGTGCTTGCACCCCGTTTCCTCCTACCTCCCCCCTCATACATCGTGGCCAACCCTGAGCTCTGGAGCTCACCTCTCTGATTTAGTTTTCCAAGTCCACATTTAGAAAAAAAATTAAGCCTGCTCAGCCAGATGTTGTGTAAACCCAATGATGAGTTAGGAGATCATTTCGACATGAGGGATGTACTCAGTAGAAGATTAAGAAATCATCAAAAAAAACTTATTTTCTTGTAATCCAAGGTTTTGTACATTTGTTATAGTACTTAGACATTTGAATACTTTTAAAAAGAAAATAAACTAAAGGTTTGCCCTAAACTATCGTTCCAGCTCTTGGGGGATTAAAGAGTACACTTGTGCACAATTTTACCACCCTACTTTAAATCAGGGCATTTAATTGTTAGACACAAACATCTGAATCACTTCAAAAAGTATCCATACTATCTGTCCTGTCTCAAGAGATGCAAAGAAAATACTACATTCAAGTCTCAAATTTAATATTTATCAGACTGTATGACCTCAAATAGGGCTTCTCAAATGAGAGGTCTGGGAGCAGGGGAGAGATCAACCCCACTGGGTTCCCAAATCCACCCACAGTGCTCCGTCAGCTGAGGAGAGGCCTTCTTGCTTTCTCTAGATTTAACAAGTAAGAATTTCAGACAAAGAAAATCAGAACTTGTTGCTTACTTGTACGTGTGTCCTGTGATTTCATTTCTGACCATGACACAATCAACCAGCCACTTGGCCAGCAGCCCTGAGTTGTCATGACCAATCTGAACGGTCGTCAGCTTCCCCAAGTTCTGGCACTGAAATGAATAACAGTTTTTACTTAATTTAAAAAGCAACAGACAACACACACCCCCACCACATGCACACATATGGTCTCAAAAGTATGTTTTTATTCAGTTTCCTTTGAATTATACAACAAGTATTTTCAACCAAACACGCAGAGTGTTTTGCAAAGCAGAACAATTATTCTAAGACAGGAGAAAAGAAATACCTTGAAATAGAACTATTAAAAGCTTGTGAAGAGATTCTTCGTTGTGAGCACTCACCCGGAATACTTCTGAGAAGTGTTAATTACAAATTTCTGAGCTAAAGTGATGGAGGTGTGCTTTTGTAGAAGAAACAGATCTTCAGTACAAGCAGCTTTTCCAAAATGCATTTTGAGTGCACTGACCTTCAGCTGACTCGCTCTACCCTATGAAGCAGTCCCTAGATCCTTTGTTGTTTTCAAACATCGGTTTTCTTATTGTTGGGCAAGACAAAAATCACCAACATGAGACTCTTAACATCACAACGACACAGAATAAGGAAAACAAGAGTCTGAATTCCAGCACACTGTGTAATTGTAGGCAGGGCTGGCAGCAGCATCGGTTAACATCACCTAAACACTTCCCTTGCAAGACCTGAGTTTTCATTGCCTCTAATACTGCCTAACAAGTAGCTTGAGCTGACCCTTTCCACAGTGGGTGGCTACCCAGTCTGATGGTTTAGGAAAGCTTCAGCCAGAGGAGTATTCCAGAACAGTGTCAGTATAGTCCTTAGAAATGTCTAAACATGTTATTTTGCTTGTCAGAAGCCCAGAGATTTTTCTACAAAATACTACTATCTGAATGAGAGCCAGCCATGGTATCAGGAAAATATCCTCTCTCTCTCTGTCAAAATCTACCTGTGTGTGGCAAAAGGGCTTTTTTATCATTGTTGAAGATCAGTCTGCATATGCTCAATGGATGCAACTTCAATTCTGGTAGCAGATTTTCCTACAAAATCACTCCTTTTTGGATACGGTATAGCCTGGAGTGATTTGAGCCTGATGGGGCTTTCCCTGCAATTCCCGCTACCAGCTGCTTTAGGGTGGCACTAAGCCAACCTGTAACTTGTGGGTGGGAAAGCAGAGGGGAGCGCCGGGTAGTCAAATGCAAGGAGAAAAACCACAGCAAGCACGGAGAAGGGAGCCCGATGGGGATGGCAGCTCTACAGCCTGCTGGGGCCAGCACCTGAAGCAGGGAAGCTGGAGAGCTCAGGAGTTTGGCTGGCTGGTTGGAAGGAAAGCAGCAATGCCGGACAGGGAGCTGGAGCACGAGAAGAAGAAATTTGGGGCTGGCCAGAGGTAGAAACAGACCTGGGTGGTGGGAAGTGGGAAGACATTGAAAGAAGGGGAAAGAAACTTGGAAGGGAAACGAAGAGTCGGAAATGAGCCCCAAAAGAAGGGATAATTAGGCAGGGAGATGTGAAAAGGCATGAGGCATGGAAATAGATAGGCTGGGTGAGAAGAGGAGCCCTGGGCTGGGACACGGACACAGCGAAGCCCATGGTCAAAAGAGGCGCCTGCTCCCAGGACCACCTAGCACAGGAGGGGTGGGCAGTGCTATCGCCCCGTGCGTACGTGGACACACAGCGCCTCGCACAGCTGGGCAGAGTCTGAGCTGCTGTGCTCGTAAGGCGATAAGCCCTCACCAAATTAATGTTTATGTGGGAGCACCTCTCAAATCGAAAAGCAAGCTGTAGAGAGCACATACTCACCTCGAACGTCATTTCTAGGTGGTTTTTAGGAATCTGCATGACGCCTGTGTCTCCTAGTTCTCCCGATACACATATCCACGGGTTTGATGTGGTTATTGCATTGCTCAGTTTTTTGATGGGAATTATCACTGACCTATACGGGATCACTAAGAACAGGGGAGGGGGGAAATAAATTAGTCTTGACTTTCCTCCCCCATCTCCACGTAGAGTAAACGCCGTTTCTGGAGTAACCCGCGCCTCTCGTCAAAGGTAAGGTTACCTTACCCCGCATCCCAGCAGCCGGACAAGG
>NW_010261992.1:0-11420 GCF_000690775.1 Eurypyga helias | reverse complement strand
GATTCTGTGATTCTATGAAAACTTTGATTTACCCAAATGAAGAGCCCACTGACACTACTGTTATCATAAACTGCCCTAAGGCTGTCCAGAGTTTAGCATTTATAAGAATGACTTTTCCCTCTGTTCCAGAAGCAAGAAACATGCTTGTCTTAATGTAACTGTACATTAGCAGAACTAATACTTGGCATACCTAAATGGCAGCAAGTAGAATCTGATAAATCTCGGTAAGAATTTAAAAACAAAACAGAGTAACTTTTTATGAAGGTGGCACTTGAATTCATAGGTGAGAGAAGCCACTCACCTCAACTCTTTTTCCGGTCTCAGTAAGGAAACACACCCAGGACATGTCCTCCCTTTTCTAGATAGTCTTGTATTTTGCATACCAGAAGATGTGTTTATTGTTTTGTCCAAAGAGAAGGGTTTGCAAGGACATGCACACACCACACTCCAGATTAAGATTTAGTCTGAAAACTGGATTGATGTCCTTCTTTACAGGAAAAGGTAGTTCACATACCATGATAACAGTCAAATAGGTCATTAAGACACCATGTACCTCTGTTTTATGCTTGGATAATACTTTACAGATCTTCAATTACTCTTTGCTGATTAGGGCATGAAAAGTCATAGCCATGTAGATGCTACCCTTCATCATCATTTCCAAGTGTGTTTGTGTTCAGAACAACATGCATTGATTCACTAAGCAAAAAACATGACAAAAATGTGAATGTTGTCACTAATCTAAATCCACATCTCCCTTACTGGGTATTTTAGAGAGTATTCTTTAAACTACTCTCTGCTATTATGATTTGGTTAGATGCAGTTCTGAACTGACGGTGTTCATTTCCCTTAAGATATTCCTGCAGGAAAAGAAACAGACAATAATTCTCACAACTGGAATATAAACCAAATAGAAGTAAATTGGTGATGACTCCAAAAGCCATGAACACTCAAGTGTGTTCAAAATTTGACAAGATCCTTTAAGACTCTGGTTACATCAACCTGTATGTCAGCCTGAATTGCAACACAGTAAATGTGGAACATGGCAAAGAGAAATTTCAGAGAAGAGTCAAAAAAGCCCGAAAACAAAGCCTGCTATTCTGTAAAGCAGAATAAAAACATCCTTCAGAAAATCTTAAAATCTTATTTAATAAAAACATGAGATGTATATTTTTATATAGCATGTTCTAGTCACCCCATAATGTTATTAAAATATATGCACAGGCATATCAGAAAATCTTTTTCCTTTAGAGAATCAATCATAGCAATTACAAAATATCAATACTTTTTAGTAAAGATTTATTTCACCTACACCCCAGACACAGAAATGCACAGTAAAGTTTTGGTTTGGGTTTTGTTTTGTTTTGTTGGGTTTTTTTTCCCAGAATGCACTTTCTATTAAATCTGGAATTTCTTTGAGTCTTTTGTTTCTATCTGATTTCATTTGTTATGCTGTAAGATTTTTACCCTGTGGCATATTTTTCATACTACTTTTTGTTTTGTGCATAAGAAAGGATTTGTATTCAAAATGCTAAGCTTTAATTTAATTCTGGGCTTTTTCTTTTTTACTTTGTAAAAGCCCTTTGATCCATTAAGTGGAAGAACAATGAAAATGTGTTTTTCAGGTCCTATAAAAGACTGGAACTATATGCTTTCACATGCCATAAATTTCAGAAGACTCATTAAAGTGCTCTGGATATCAGAATGTCGGGTTGGGTAATTGCTGAGGAAAACACACCAAGATGTCTGAGATACTGCTACTGAGATAAAAACTGTTCAAATAACCACTATTATAGGAAAAGTTTCAAAATTGTAAGAATCTGGTTGTACTGTATAAAATGAACTGTTTTCCATGATCCTGACTTGGTATAGATCTCTTTGTAGGATCATAATGAGCCTTTTTTTTTTTTTTTTGATAACTTGAAGATCATCTTAATTTTTAGATTCGCAACAAATGTTATCCTTCATGTCTTTGAAAACATGCCACGTGTGCCACTGACAATACATAAATTCACCAATATATAAGGCAAATTGAAATTAAACCAATACTAAAAATATTTTTGCACTCTTAGTAGAAAAAAAAATTACACCGATATTATTCAAGAAACCAATTTAGGTAAACACCACAAATATACTTAGTTATTAAATGGTAAAAAGCAGAAATAAAAAGCATGTCTGATCCAGAAAATGTTTATTGAACAATGATACTATCACCACTTACTGCAATGCCTTCCTTCAGTAAATCTCAACATAAGTAAATTTAGTAACTCAGCTTTGTAGAAAATATATTTTTGTTTCTGTTTTTGCTTAAAGATTGGAACTGTAATACAGAAAACTGCTGAAGCATGTCCATAAAATCTATTAATTTCCCTAACACTTCAAAACCAAAACATGTTATAGGACAGAAATTACATTAAACATAGCATAATATAATTTCAAATATGTCATTGCATTGAACTCTAGAGATGGACAGCTGCTATGTAGCCCTGGGAATTTTGATACCACCCACCACAGTGACACTGCAGTAACTCTGTCAACAAAGAAGGTGATGGCAACTTCCATTAATACCTGTTTTCCCTTTTTGCATCAGATCTAACTTGCTGGTGGGTTAGTTTCTCAAGCTGAAGATATTCAGCCTTGTTAGAGGAGAAAATAAAGAGCTCAGCTGGCAAAACTGAGAAGTCAGTTAGGGGAATTACAGAAGTAACAATTACAGAAGAATTTAGGGTAGTGAAGGCTATCGGGAAAACACACGTAATAAGAAAAGGTTAAATTTAAGACAGTTAATGACCTGCTGTCACCTTTGCTAACAGGGTACACTTGTACATGTGGCCATTTGGGAGCCAGGGCAGGGGGGAAGTTCTGCATTACTTGAATGAGCTATTTATCTACATTGTCCCATAAAAGCAAATAGAGCTCTGTCACAATACTCTGCAGTTTCACTTGTGTGTTTAGCAGTCTCTCAGTTCTGGGAATCAAGCTTTTCTGATGCAAGCATGTGGTTAAAACTAGACGCTATCTCTACAGCCTGTTGAATGGCTTGGAAAACTTTAAGGATGAGCTATCACTCTTAAGTGTATCTTGCAACCTCTGTTAGTCAACATGCTTTCAACAAACAAAAAGCAAAGCAATGCCTTGGTGAAAGAAGTTAAACTCAAGTTTCACAAGCTGTGCAGTGCCATCAGACTGTACAAGATGCTCCCAGACACCTTGCCTAGTACTCACACCAAGGGGGCTATGTCACTTAGGGTGCAAGTGTGTCTGCAGAAAACAGCCACACATCCACCTCTGCAGGGTTAATGGAAATTATAAGCTCTACCAAACTGGCAGTGCTTGTAACTCATGTGAGTGTCTCACACAAGCCATGCCAAGGGATCCAGTTTCTGCCATATTCTGCATCTGCCAAGTCCCATGAGGGAAACAGTGAGATTCTCATGGAATTTGGGAACTTTACAAACACGAATACATTAGCAGAGCTGTTGTACCTTAAAAGTTTCCTTAACAAGTTCATTTAAAGATATGAAGTTTCTCTGAGACGCCAGGTTTAAATGCTCAGCTTAGTGTATTAAGGAAGAAGCCAGTTCTCACACTTTAAAACACCCTGAAACCAAATTACACCTTAGTGCCACTTGTTCTACCCCCATGCCCTCAGACTATAGTCCCAATGAAACTATTAGCCACCAACAGAATCAGATTACAAATTAAAATCCAGTGATTCATAGAAACCTCAGATTACTTTGATACAATAAAAATAGAAAATGCCTGCTCATTTCCACAAACAATCCTAACATACTTGTCATCAACTAAAAACATGCAATTCCCTTTTTGCTTTACTACTAAGGCCAGCTAGGAGATCATGAAGGCTATAACCTTTTCAGATGAGTCAGTGTAGTATTGATTTTGGCCTTTTGTCTCTGCTCCAGCTATTTAGAAAGTGTCCTATTGATTCTGAAGGAATTATTCATTGAATACTAGACATGAGAAGAAAAACCAAATGAATGTCCTGATTTCTTAGTAGGGTTCCATGTTAGGCTGCATGTTTATCTACCTTGCACATATTCAAACTGAGAATCAGGTCCACAGATGATGTAGTACAGCAAACACTGTTTTTTTGAGCAGAAAACCAGCAGAAAGCAATATACAACTGTAAAACATGATTTGATCATGTCTACACATCTAAACAGCAACTATCACCTACATGTAGCAACTTTTACAGAAGATTTCTTCTATATACAATCTGTAGTCAACAACAGGCTTTTAACATGTAACATTCTAATCTGACACATGTCAAATTAAAAATAGATATAAACAATAATCCAGTTTGAGAGGAAAAGGCTGTGTTGGTTTGTTTGTTTTTAAATAAAATCTATTTGTTTATCTTTCTAATGTAAGAAAATACCTATCTTTACCACTGTGTCCTTGTGTCCTTTTTTCTAAACTTGGTCCTTGTCCCCAGCCCAGAATCGAGCAATTTATACTCTTGAAGTTCACAAACACTTCTTCAAAGGGTTGCTGACAGCAAAGTGGTTGTGCTGGTTTGCTCAATTCAAGTGATAGGTTCAACACAACTTTTGTCCACTTGTTTGTCATTGACCTAACTACTGTGTTCAGTCAATAAATTTTTACTAGAATAACTTGTTTCTCATGACTGCCATCTCTCCTGCTACATCTGAATTGCTCTGCAAGTAAGTGATCTCTCAATCCCAGTAGTATTTCCTTTCACATATATGTAGACTAGCTTCATCACCTTCCACTGAAATTCACTGCAAGCAAACACTGCCTAATACAATGTATTTCCTTTAAGTAAAAAGAAAAGGCCTGAATAAAAAAATATGTCGCATGTAGGAAATGTTCCCCAAGGAGGTATTATTCCGTTAGCCAAATCCCAAGATCACCACTCAGGATTTACTCACAGAAGAACATATCCAATCCTACTTCCTTCTCAGGTTGGATGCAAAGTTTTCAGAAAGGCAGAGGATGTGATGGAGAGTTATGGTTTGGGCTATAATTAATCACTGAAAGAGGACAGCCTCAGTAGTCTAGTCAAATCTTTAACACTCTTGTCCCTAAACTGAAAGCAGTCACCTATCTAGGCTAGTACATAGTGGATAAGACTTGTCACAAAAGGAAGTAATGTCTGCTACAAAAGAAAATGGGAGTCTCCCAGAAAGTTTAGTCTCTAGAAGGTTTATTAGGCCATAGCACACAGCGATATGCAAAGACGGGGAGGAAGCTTGCTGATTAAGCTTTTTCTGCACCATGCAGGAATCTAGTCCATGCAATCACTCTTTCATTTTCAGAGCAAACACTACGGTGTTTAGGAAGCACTTTCTGCAATTACCACTCAGAAAGCCACTGTCACATAGCAGCCATGGCATGTGGTTTAAAAGTTTGTTTTAAACACACTGCATAAATACAACTGAGAAGCAACAGATAGAATCAAGCTGTGGGGGTTGGCAGACAGGCAGATGCTGAAATAGGACCAACTCTGTTCTCAGATACTTGCACATGAAATTCCCTTGTAAGGAGAATAACCAATCCTAATAGAGAAAGGGTAGTACTTTGAAAGAAAAAGTTTAGTTCTGCAGTTTTACAAACTGTTTAGTGCTTAGGTAGAACAGTTGCTTGCAACGTGTTTGTGTCCATGAACATTAACAGATCACTAAATCTGGAAGTTTCCCTAATATCTCAGAATCTTCTCTCCCTTTCAGTCACAGTATTTTATTTGGTCACCAGTAACCAATAAATCCCTGAGTGTCTGCATTACAAAAACACTGGCCTGCCCTGTAATTGTTGTTTCTTCTCCATTATTCAATTCAATAGTTAGGTAATTAAAATGTTTATATGATAGACATTATTACAGTATGGTGATTTGCATGTGTTTTTCTTGAATAAATAAAACACCATATCAACAAAATTATTATTAAAAAAGAAAAAGCATCTCTTTATTTTATCTCATTGTACCTTTCTGTTACTAAACCTAATCAAGTTGGGGACTGTGCAGAAAATACAGTTAAAGACAAAATAAGAAAATCTCCTGTGTAGGGTAAGCCAGAACAAAACTCAGTGCCAGAGAGCCAAAACCCTATCACAAAAGTGTCTTTCCAACACTATACACTCTTCAATTCAATTTGATGTGCACGGTAGCTCTCAGACACACAGATGAGGAAATGACACACAGCTACCAACTAACAGCAGCACTCAAACTCAGAACAATCTGGTGAAAGCAACATCTTTCTTAAGTTTGTCTGTCTGGAAAGGGATAAATTCCAAAACAAATATCCCTGTAGCAAATGCACAAAACTATCCTCTTCCTCAGCACAGTCCCATTCTCCGAGGACTACACCAGTGATACGAAACAAATTTTGGCAGTTCCAGTTAATTGTAATGTCACTCCGAAGCCTTTAGAGGATCATCCTCTCCAGATCCTCTCCAGATCACATTGTTGAAAGACACATGAAGAAAAGCTCCTTCATCTTTGGCCTATTATGCATGCATACCAGAAAGTATTTTTGCTATTGAGGCTGCTGTGACAAGCAAAGGCAGAGGAGAAGAGCTGCACATGTGTTCAAAATGAATTGTAACAGACAGGTGAAGGAAATGGACTCTAGAAAACCCTGTGAGAGAAAGGATTATTTCCAAAGACAGATTTAGAGGTTCCTGTCTCATCTAAAGTGCTCTTTCTGCAAGTTTCAAACCTGGAAATCTCAAGAACAGCATCTCCCCATTCTATGTTGTCTAGTGATACACATTTCTTTTGCACATTTGATTAGTTACAGAAGAGTTCAATACATAAGGCTTTCAGAAAAAAAGATAAAATTTTTTTACAATTTGACAATTCAGCACACTAGATTAAGATCACTATTACAGTACCGTTGCATTACTAACTCTTTTGATTTTATGCCTTACATAAAACTTGGTTTCTTTGAACTGCTTATGAAAAGAATCACATGTAAGTATATACAAAGACTATACAACAAATGTAAAAATTTTTAAATTAATAAGTTCTTCCTTGTGTAATTTATTATTGACTATTTTTATTCACTCTCTCTTCTCAAATTTCACAAATTAAGCTACCTGAACAACAGAGCAGTTCCAGATGAAGAGTCAATACCTTGTTTGCAAAAAAAGAATATTTATCTATTTTTGTTAATCAGAAAAAAATGAGAATGAAAATACAACCATATTATTTTTGTCCTCCTGATGATCTAGGTTTTTCACAATCACTAGTTTCATAGCAAATCCATACTAAGTAGACTAGCAGCATAATATCTTTGCAAGACATCAAGATCTGGCTTATGAATTAAAACTTTGTATGGTCTGGGAAATTTAAATTATAAACATACTTTTTATTGTTGGTTAAAAACAAGATCCTTTCAAGTAGACAGTCACCAGCAGTGACCCACACTGAACTTGATTGTAATGAAGTATATTGTTTCAGTGTTAGTCTAAACATTACCTTTCCAAAGGCCTTACAAAGAGGAACAGAAAGATGGAATAAATAACAAATCATAATGAACAAAAAGAATTTATAATTACTCAGAAACTCTATTTCAGGCAAAGGGAAGAAAAAATAATAATACATGATCTGCACAAACAATTACCTTAGACAGAGGAAGGCATATAGCACAAACACTCCAGGCCCACCACTGAGGGGTTTCTGCACTCTGACCAGACCTTATTGCCTTACTGACAGCCTGCAATGCCTGGTTTTACATTAAAAGAGTCTAGAATTCTAAAGAGCAGTGACTAAAAAGGTCATGAACTGGTGTTATTTTACTACTTCACTTTTTGGTTTTGATATTTTGTTATGTTCTTGCATCAGGTGTGTGATGACCTTGATCCTCATAATTTCTCCAATAAGCATGACTGCCTGATCACTGGGTTGTATGCGACTGCACCCACATGTCAAGCAGGAAAGGTGCCAACCTGCATCTGCCTCCTGCCACATGTGTGCTCTCCTTATCTCCCTTCATCTTCTGCACACACTCTGATGGCAAAGGGGAAGAAGAAGAAAGTTGGAGAAACATGACTAGTGAGAGAGAGTAAAATGGAAAGAGACTGAACAGACAGGGAGTAGCTAATAATGCAAGAGGGGAACACAGTGAGGAGAAAAAAAAGACTAGTTAATGTCAGAGTGAAAAAGGAGACTAGGGTTGTGAGGAAGGTTTTAAACCTAAAGCTCATAGGTTTTAAACATGGCCTGGAACCATCATTCTTTACACATTAGGAAAATAAAAGATTAAGAGATTTTCTTATAGTTAAAATACAAATGTATCTACTTTACTCCAGATGCTAAATTCTGTATGATCTGGCATGTTTCTGAGCACAAAATCGCTCAAGACATTTAGTCCTGCTACAGGATAATGCAGTTTGCAAGTAAATGAAGAAAAAAACAGTCACGCAAAGTAACTTGACAACTCAGAACAATCCCCTGACCAGAAAGCAGAAGCACAAACACAAGATCAATGATAATCTGCCCAAAAGAGAAGACAACACTGTGAAAAGATCACAAGAGGGACAGAAAAAGGTGAAAACTCACCACTGGAGCAGTTGGGCCCTCCCCAGCCAGGCTCACACTGACAGGTGTTCGGAGCAATACAACGACCATGAACACATTCATCAGCACAATGCGCTGTCAGAGAAGGAAATAAAAAAGAATTAAAAAATAACTCCTAGCATTAGGAAAAATATTCTAAACTTATTCCTAACCCAGATCTTCAATGTCTCAAATATCTTCTAAAAGCAAAATAAACATTAGTGTACTGTTTGGTGCCACCTATTCCAACGTATTTTCTTACTTCACTCTCTTGTATTTCTCCTAAGTTTGAAGGATCTAACTAAAACCATGTTGGTGCTACCCAAATACTTTTGAATTTAACAGAGAAAATAATCCACATTTAATATGTGGACTACTTATATGCTGATAGGCTCCCCACATACCCCTTGCAGTGCAAGCGAGGATTGTTCCTCCATTGCTACATCTACTTATAGTATTACAGCTCAGTGGAGTAAGTCCTGCGCCTCATACGATTTGCATTTCTGAGCGAGAGCGTATATGAAAAGTGGAACATTGTAAGACTTGAAATTTCTGAATGGCATTTTATGAATCTGCTCCCTGTGATTAAAAAAGTGACATGAAGTTATTTAATTATGTCACCACAGACGACATTTAAACAAATGTGCATTGCGTTGTCTGCTGTTAAAAGAAGATAGAGAAGAATTTCTAGTAATAAAACTTTTAAAAAGACATTTTTATCTTTAATGAAAGTTTCTGGATGCATCTTAGTATCTGTAACTTTTGCATTTTGAAAAGCCAGACATAAATTAATTAACAAAAAACAAAGCTTGAAATATTTTGGCTGTAATTATGCGTATAAGTTAAATGGATATATTTCTTCAATTTGCTCTTTCAAAGACTAGGTATTCAAATCCAGGAGTATGACTTGTTTAAATGACCAGAAGAATTAACTCCAATTCACCAATTAGACTTTACTCTTTACACAAATTAATCACATCATCAAATTAGCAAATATCTGAAATCATACCTGATTTCATGAGATTTCATACCTGAAATCTATTTAATAAGAAGTCATATCAACTTTAGAGAGAATTTGCATTAGGAAGAATGGAGTACTATCTGAACTGAGCTGACTTTTGGATTGCAAGTAGACTATTTCTTTCAGATAAATGACTTTCAACAAAAGAAGTCATATTACATACCTGACTGTACTTGGTGTTTAGCGTTTCTGCTAATACCACTTTATTCTGATTTGTATACCTAGTCTTGGAAAGACAAAATTGAAGAAAGATATCCATTAGGAAAAAAAAAAAAGCTTATTTAGCTGTTACAGTTCTTAAAATTTTGTTAAATAAATTTGAATGCACAATCCATTTCAGACTGGAAACAGGAAAAAAAAAAAAAAATATTCTACACATTCCATATGGTTTAACTTCAACTTCTTCAAAATGAATTGAAATAAAGTCCCTCAGCACTCATTGTGCAGAATAATACTTAAATACCTTTTTTACCTTCATGCTTATAAAACCATTAAGTACTGACCCTATTCAATGTTGGAATTAAAATATAAGTTTTTTACCTGCCTGAAAGCAAACCCAAATAGGCCAACTAATAAAACGCAGGATAATTTTTCTACAGAATGACTAAATGCTGCTTGCCATAACAAAATCAATCCACAAGAAAATATACTTGCCAAAAGTTATATAAAAAAATATGTCTCCTATAATATTTATTAACATCACTTAAAACTTCCCCAAGAAGTTCTCTGATAACCTTCCAATGGCTGCAGATGGGGGCTGACTTCTGATGCCACTTTGTTGCTTACGAATAGTGATGTAATTCCAGCATCATTGAACAAACACAGAAATTTTGGAAATACAGGTATCTGAGTTGCATAACAGATGTTTTTTAAAAATTATGATGGCTGTAGCAGTGTGGTCGTTTTCATTAAATTCTTAACAGATACCTACTTCCAGTGTGACTGTCATCTTCTTATCAATGGCATTATACAAAAGTAGATGATGCTAACATTCCATATCAGAGTTTGGACAGTTCACAGTACAACAGTTATTTTTAATTTAGACAAGAATTAACAAAACAAAAAAATCTATATGAGTGGTAGAAAAGGCCTGTTTGTACATTTTCCATTAATATATTCCACACACATATATAGTACGTACATACATATATGTGTTTTCAAAGCGAAAACACAGAAGGAATTTTCATCAAAAAGTGAAAACATAACGCAAGTTTCACCTATTGAAAGTCTTCAGGAACAAATATGGAAGTTAGAGTCACAATTTCACATAAATTTTGTATCCTAAAATTAATTCAAATTCTTCTGTTCAGACTGGACTCCAAAAGACTCAAAAAAATCCCACTTAAATTTCAGCCACTACTTTTCTCTGGCTGATGGTCATTCTTTCCATTTGGGAATATAATATTCACAGTCGTTATCAACATGAGGCTGATAACATTCTTGCAATTCTTTATGCAGTGACAAATAATACTTTTCCCACTATAGGCAGTGAAGTGGCACTACCAGAAGGGGAACAGTGACTGATGAGTCTTCATGCTGTAGATTACTAATTATTATTTTGAAAAGGCAGTCACCAGATTTCAGTTCATCAGTGTATGCAGTGAAGTGTTGAGTTATATCAAAATTACCTACCAGTAAAATTTTCCAGTTGAGCTTTCTAAACTGAGAAGTCAAATATAGGAACAAAAAAATAACAAGCATCAACAGCACCACAAATATTTCATCATACATCCTCTACTAAGCAAAAAACAACCCACATTATATGGAAAATAAAACTACCCTAGTGGAAATGCTGTGCATATTGTGGAGCAGCAACAGCACAGAAGATATCCATAATGCTTCACAGAATCACAGAATGGTTAG
>NW_010261991.1:0-5255 GCF_000690775.1 Eurypyga helias | reverse complement strand
GAGTTAAACCATGACACTTACGCAGTACAAGACATTTAGGCAGAAGACCATTCTATGCTATTCTCACGATTTACTAATAAGTAGTTATTCCATTGAATGTGTATCTCAGAAGAGGATTCTGGTAGTAACTTCTGGTTTCCAATTCTCTGGAAAACATGTAGCTGTACATTCCTGTACGGTACGTGGTAGCCATCTGCAGCACAGGATGATTTCCAGCTCTCCGGGTGGCAGAGTGCAGCATGCACAGGAAAGGTTCAGAGTGCAGACCTCTGATTTTGACAAAAACTGAACAGTTTAACCAGAAATTGAAGATATACTTTAAAAACACAGAAAGTAGCTGTCTGTCCTATTAAAATGCTTAATACTAACAATACTATTTGGTTTAGGTAGCTGTTTCTTTTTCTCATAATCCTAACAACCACCATTTGTATTTCTCCAGCCTGCAGCTACTGCCAGCTTGAAAAAACAAAGTGAGAACAGAATGGCAAAAGCTGTGGCTGGCTCTGCTTTCCTTTCACAGATCTTTTCCAGGTGTGCCCATCAGACACGCGTTGCAGTGGTCAGTGCTGCAAGAACCTGATCTGCTGTCCTGTTCCTCTGAACAATCTGGGCATGGATCAGGAGTTTTAAAGATGTCAGGAGCTGAATTATTATGCATTATTGGTTAGAAACAAACCCAGGTTGTCATAAAACACTTCCAAACATTAAATTCAAGACTAATCAGTGACGGCTTTAGTTAAGCTTCCTCATAACTGTTTCTTCAACTCCCTTGGCTGGTGCCAGGGCATTTGGCAGAACCTGTGTATGATCCAACACTGCTGGTAGAGACGGTCAGAGGTGCTGAGGGTACACTATCATCATCATCGTCATCGCTGTCATCATTATCATCATCATCATCACAACAACAACAGTAATAGCAATAATCATAGAATCACAGACTGGTTTGAGTTGGAAGGGATGCTAAAGCCCCCCCAGTCCCCCTCCCTGCCACAGGCCCCCCCCCCGGCCCACGGGCAGTGCCCCCTTCCGCTAGACCGGGTTGCTCAAAGCCTCATCCAGCCTGGTCTTCAACAATTCCAGGGATGAAACATCCCTGCATAATATCAGTATCCTATTTAACCAAGGATAGAGAGGTGCAATTTTACCTTTGGAAAGATGTCACCATAGTATTCTTGACACATGCAGATAACCTGAATTCATCAAGGTTATTCTTTCAGGTATGAGCTTCCAGTGAATTAAACTCAAGTGGATTTCAGGATCGAATATGAGGTTTCTGGTTATTCACCCCAGCAGCAAGGTATCCTTATTGGTAAGGATTCAAAACCACCCATTCCTTATGGCTTTTCAGTAATGTGTATAAAATGTAGGGCTCATAAGGGATTACCATTACGTATTTGGCACTACTAGCTACCTTTGCTGGCAGCTCCAGCCAAGACAAGCACATTGGCAAGAAGGAGGTACAGCTTTGGCTGCTCTTCGGGGGCTCGCTGGTGCCCATCTGGAGAGCTGCCGGGCGCACTGCAGGTCTGCAAGGCCAAGGCGGGACATCTAGCTACTTCCTTCAGGGGTGTAAAATCAGCATCTTTGCAACCACTCCATAACTCATCATGAAAACCCAGAACATCTGTGTATGGGGATGAAAAAAGGGACTGGGGTTGAGAAAGAATTATTTGAAAGTTTTCTCATATTTTTATGAAATCATATTATATATAAAATGTATATTTTAAAGCAAAATGAAGCACTGGGCTAGGTTAATCTTTAGTCTAGCAATTCTTAGGTTCATGCATGCTGGATTATTTGGTCTGTCCTTCATAGCAGAGGCCATGTAATTTCATCCAATTGCCTTCATGCCTTATGAGATGTGTTTGACTAAATTTCACCTTCTGGTAAAAATTAGAGTCTTGATGTTACGACTTCGGCTGTCATAACTAGAGCATTCAGACCCATGGCGAGTGGGGTCCTGTCTCAGGATCAGAGCTTTGTGGCTGAGTAGGGGTGTGCTGGTAACTTTCTGCAACACAGATATGTTCTCAGGGAGTTTGCAGGTCATGGGCTTCCAGAGAGGTGCAACCCACTTCTTCCATCAGCAAGTGGTACCTTCACTTGAGGAAGCGTGAAAGCCAGTGGAGTGGTTTATAATCCTCATGACTTGTTTTGGTGGTGTTGTAAAAGAAAAAAAAACAAAAAGAGAGAGAACAAACAATCATCAGAAACGAAAGAGATTGTGTTTCTACTTTTAAGAGTTCATACACAATATTTATTGTTAAATAAATTAATCTTCATTTCCTCCCTGTGGAAATTTCTTGTTTGTTTGTTTGTTTGTTCCTGCTGCTTTACAACTCTTATTTGCTTTGATGTTAAAACAGGGTGGAACTGCAGGTCAGGTCTCTGAAGGGACTAAGATTTAATAAATCTTGCTTCTAGCCCAAGGAGGCCATTCAGACAAGTTATAGGAATGTTTGCTGGCCAGCTTCGTAAATACAAATAAATCAATTTTGAAAGCACTTCAAGAATTGTCCATCACAATTAATCTTTGGCATGGTTCTTCAGTATAGATGAGCATGGTTCTTCAGTATGCATTGGCATGGTAGATGTGATACCTTAGGAATGAAAATATCAGTTAAATCATTATCTCACCGCAGTTGGGCATGCTTCTTTCCTGAAGGTCTGCAGGTCTTCCAGATGCCAAGTGAAAGAATGAAAAAACAAAACTTAAACCCTTAAACTCCCATTGACTTCAAGATGTTGTACAGTGTGACAGAGCAGCATCTTTACCTACTTCCTTGTCTTTGCAGTCACAAAGATCATGAGACAATACCAAAAAAGTCTTCTCTACCTTCTTCATATGCACCAGGCATTACTGGCTCAGCTTTCTTCTTCACAACCCCCAGAGTAATTTCTGCTGGCAATAACCATCCAAAGGCTTCAGCCCTTGCAACCCGCAGCAATAAGTTTGGAAAGGCTGCCAGCAGCGAACACAGCCAGACACGAGCATGGTAATGGGCACTTTCATGGCAAGCTGTTTTCTTTAGTCCCTCAAATACACCGTGGTGCCAAGTGAGAGGACAATGGGCACAACCTCAGTTGTATGAGTTCATGCATGTCTAGGAGATAACGATGGCATGGTCTGCTTGTTAGCTTCTGTGAAAGAAAAAATAGGCTTGGGCATGATGGCCTGCTGGTTCCAGTGCAGATTATACTGAACTTATTGGAACAAAATTTTCTTCTAGGTCTTGATCTCATGTCCATGGAAGTCAGCACAACTCCCTTGAACTGAGTCAAGAGATTTCAGACTGCATTTTCAAAGCACAACATCATGCCTGCTGGTGCCTCCTTTTTCCTTTCCCCATTTTGCATTCATTCTTCCGTATTTTCTTTGTGTTCCTTTGATAGATTGGCAATAATGTTCTGGATCAGAGTTTGGAAACAGGTGAAGGTTACTTCCTAACTCCCTGCCTTCTCACTGTGTTTATTTTCCATAAATGACTTGACACTTATCTTGCAGTGGGAGATCATTACCAGTTATAACATTTGTTTTCAATAACATTATTACTTTGATGTTTCATTTTCATAAAAAAGAATCTATTTACTGCTGCCTTGTGGAAAAAAAAGTCAGCGATTTAATTAACTAGTAACTCTGGTTTGAATATTTCATGGGACTCTGGCTGTGAATTCCTGCAAAGTGAATGTTTTCAGACAACTTGCTTAAGAGTCTAGTTCAACTGATTCTCAGCAGACACATGTTAACCATGTCAGAAATCATTCCACTCTTGCACTACATGGAGGTTTATTTTTCATTTATCTCCCAACAATAGTATTTACAGTCTTGGATGCCACAGTGAGTCCTTCGGGACAGACACATAAACAAGCACTTAATAAGAGAGAGTCTCTACTCTGTTTCCAACCTAGACAAGCAGTGCAAACCAATGACTGGAAGAAAAAGGTAGATAAAACCTGTCAATGAGATAACCCACTGGGTCATCTCTGGAGCCGGGAATAGAGCTTGGGTCCCCAGACGTGTTCTGATGCACTTCTTCTCAGTCTTTGCTCTAACAGTCTCTCATCCAGCAGCTCTGAATTCACTTTATATTGAACCTTTCCAAAGTCCACTCACTGTTTTCAATCTAGCAACCGCCAGTTCTGTCCAGGCAGTAGAGTACACAGGTAAAGAGCAATGATTGCTGCTAGCTGCATGGCCAGTATATCTTTACATTTCTTGCAAGAGGAAATAGTATTCATTTTAACCCCATCTGTCTCACTTATTGTTTATGAAAGAAAAAGAAAAAGATACTGTTAATAAGGGCTTAATTCACCTACTGAGGAAGACTTCTTTACCCTGTCCAGGACTTACTGTATGGGCAGAGTATCCTGGCTGATCAGGATGGCACTCGTGACTCTAGGCTGAACAGGAAGTATGAAAGGATAGTCAGCGTATTTTTGTGAATGGTAAGGATGGCCTTTGTTCTTCTTCTATGGGATCCAAAACCATCTTGCCAAATGCATGCACATTGGTCTGAGCTGGCAGAAAGATATTAAAAATCTACCCTGAACAACAGACTTCTCACTGCTGAGGTGCAGCCTGGCCACAGTGACCCAAACTATAAGCCTGAGCTCTTGGCACAGCACTTTGAGACCAACTGTACACTAGCATGTCCTGACTATACCTAGAATGCAGATAGTACTAAGCCTGGGGCAGATACAAATAAATTAAGCAGGGAAGGGACTGTTCTCTGGCCCTGAAGCCAAATCCTTATTCCTACCAGTGCCTCCTATCTATTGCCTATCTGTGAAAATAAGGCTATCAGTTCACCACTCCACAAGAGCAACGTAAGAGTAAAGTTTTAAAATGTTAAGGTATTTCTATTCCTTCGGCAGCAAGGTAGGACTGTGTAGTAACTAGAGAGATCACAGCCAATTGAAGCTGAATCCCATACTTCTCCCACTCCCAGAGTTACAGAGCCCTTTGTAGGAGGAACTGGCTTAGTGAGTCTGTCCGGGGCTGAACCAGGAGAGAGCAGGGGCCATGGCTCGGGATCTCTTATGATGATGGACAGGGAAGGCAAACAAGGTGCAGGAGCAGACCCTGATGGGGGAAAGCAGCAGGTAATGTCTCAGTGGAAAACGATGATACATATTGCCTTAAACTGTAGTAGTTTGCTTCTGTGAGAAACAAGTCCAGAAGAACGTGACACTAGCCATTTGCTTCTCCCTTGTAATAGAACCATTTGTAGAAAAAAACTTTAGGTGGTTTTTTT
>NW_010261990.1:0-4804 GCF_000690775.1 Eurypyga helias | reverse complement strand
ACCAAGCTGTCCCCTGTTTCTGTTGTTATACTTCAGAAATCAGTAAATTCCTGATTCACCCTTTAATTAAATCCTTGTCTTGGCCATGTAAATACTATGAAATATGGTGATTGTCGCAATTACAATCGTAATCCATAAATGTGTAGGAAATGAAAGTTCAACCTGGAGAAAGGTAAGAGAAGAAACAGAAGATCTAGTAACACAAACTCTAATTTCTTTCTTTTCTCCATGTTATGTAACTCTAAAACAAATCTATTCTTGCAAGGATGATTAGTTGATATGGTAGTGGGGCTAGCTGAAGAACAGCTTTCAGTGCAAAACTTAACAGCCAAGCGAGGGATCCCAGAAAATTGGAGTTTGTATTGGAAATGCTGACACAACCGTAACAACAGCATCATAACTGGCTGCAGCTGCTTTTAGAAACCAAAATCCATGTCCAGACCCCTGAAAAAAAGAGTTAACATATAGCCTTCTAATTTATGAAGAAATCTGGGCTATCTGTTTGACATTATCAAAACACTACACGCTCATCTGTATGGGAGATTATAATGTACAAGGGTTGCTTTTTTCCTCTCTATTCCATCAAGTTATCCAATTGCATTTTGATTGTTTTAAGGGGTTGTTCTTTAGACCTAAGGCATAAAGCCTCCTCTGTTTTATTCCAGTTTATTTGTGCATTTACCTCCCTAAAACTTGTTTGGTTTACTACCATACTAAATGCTGTATGTGTTGCTTTCAGCCAGGCAAGCCTTATGTTTCAATTATGGAGGAGTTTATTCAGCACCTGTATTGCGTTGTGCTTCTTTTCAACTAAATTTCCATTTCCCAAAGGCTATATGCATGAATGTGTATACCTCTCTCTTTTCTGAATGTATACACACACAAATGTATACATTTATACATATATATAGGTATATCATCTTAACTGAATACTTATTTTCGTTGCACCTTTGAATTTCTAAGATATCCCAAACCTTCATAAACCTTCTTAGACTTAATAAGGTTTTAATTTTTTTATCATCTATCTTTGTAATCAAATAGAAAAGAATATAATGAATCGAAGCTTTGTTTACCAGCTCATGAGGTGTCTTAAATTTCAAAATTATTTATACTTTTGCGAAGGTAAGCAGCAGAAGAACTAAACTATTCTTTTCATACTGCATTTTTTCTAACTGCATTGAATGCTTTTCGAGGGAGGCTCAGGTCAGGTAAGAACACTGTCCTAAACACTGGACTGCATTGGTGGATTTCAAGGAGGTTTTGGGTTTTTTCTTCTCTGTCCACCCCCAAATAAGGGTTGAAAGAATATAGTAGCTCTCAGGTCTATGGGAGAATCTTGCTTTCCCACTGCACAAAATCTCCACTCTTTAAGCGCACTCACCCGCATGTGTTTCAGTAAATCTCGTTTAAGTGTGGAATGCTGATTTCTTCTGACTTCCTAAACAGAATATTATGGAGACCTGTGTGTTTTAAATTAAAATACATTCCAGGACTTGGGTACAAGCAAGCTTCAATAGAAAAAGGCTGTTTAAACCTATAGGGACAGTCCTATATTTAGATTACATTAATTCATAAATATTATACTAAATACCACTTAAATTGGCCTTAAATGACTTCAAAGATAATGCATTATAATATGGCTGTCCTGAGAGCACTAACCTTTATGTCTCCCAGTAACTCAGCCTTTAAGCATACTCCACTGCTAGATAAGAAGGGGGGAAGTTATGAATGAATGGCTAGCTAAATTGTTCAAGTGTGATTAGTTAACTCTGTGTGTGTGTGTGTGTGTGTGTGTGTGTGTAAGCGTGTGGGTGGGTCGGCTCAGTCCCGGTAGATTTCTACCCATGGAACATAGCCTCTTCCCAACCCTAGAGCAAAGTACCACAGCAGAGGCGTGTTCCTGCCCCGTGTGGAGAGAAACAAGGATGGGGGAAAGATGCAGCAGCTACGCTCATGCCACAAAAGCTTGTTTTCCTGGGAATCTGGCAATCCTTTCCCACCCTCCCTCATACACTGCTTCCCCCCTACCCTTTTCTTTCTTCACATGTCTGCAAGAGAATCATGATCCCCTGCCTCTTCCCTGGTATCTGGCCCGGAATCAGCCAAGGCTGCTGGTGGGAGAACCTGGGACTTCACCCTCCTTTTGTGACATTTTTTTCAGGAGGGGAACATAGTCATGTACTTTATCTTTAGGTTCTTATTTTTCTACTTCCTCTTGTTATACAAGACCACCACAATAGGGTCTCTTCATAATATTTTCAAGAATACACATCCTGTGTTCTCATTTCAATGGATTTACACCTGAAATTACTCTGGTTTGTATGTTTTTACTTTAAGCTAATTCCTGTCTCTTCCTTCAGCCCAACGCAAACCTACCTTCTGCCCCTCCACACCCAAGGTTTGCTCTCCGTACACTTAAATAAACTCAAGCCCATTATTAACCCTTCAGGGTGTATCACTACCAGAGCCTCATCCTCTGTATTAGGAATGAAATCAACTGAGAGTGATGGATCAATTAATGTGTAAGCATTATGCATCACTTATGGAAATCATCTTGGGGTTTCATATTGCCATCCTACCCCTGAGAGCCAAGTTGGACTATCTTTATGCAATTCTTCACCTATGCCTGCAAAGCAAAGCCAAAATAAGGAGCTCTGAGTGAATACTATGCTTCAGATAACTGCATTTAGAGAAGGGAAAAGAAAAAAAAAAAAGAGATTAAAAATGAAATAAAAAAATAAAAAAAGCCAAACACAATCCTCATCCTTCAAAGCCCCATCATGCTTTTTGACTTAATAGTAATTAATCACTACTGGCAAGAAAGTAATTTTTTTCGAGGTAGCCAGAGGCACATTTTTATCAGGATTAGCTAATAAATCAGCGGCATCGCTAGAAAGGAGTTCAAACTCTTCTTGGATGTACTAAATAAAACCGATCTCTGAAACGCTGGCAACTCAGTGTCTATTGAAGCTTCACTCAAACCCTAGCCTGTGAAATAACAATCATCATCATCATTTTTCCTTCCAAAGTCCAAAACTTCTAGGAGGTTAAAAATTACTATTTCTTTCAAGATGAACTCATGCAATTTGGTTTGATGGGGTGACAAGGTTTCCCACCTGGCTTTTTTCCTAGGTTTCAGCTTTAGAACAGAAATGAAATGAAGGGAAATGAAGTTAGTATCTTGCTTAATTCAGGAATATGTGTTAAACACATCCAAGCAAGATAAATGATCCCCTCTCTCTCTCTCTCTCTCCCTCCCTCCCCCGCTTCCTGAGTTTGTCTCTATGAATACAGGCATACAGTAAAAGAAAAACTGAACCGAAAGAGGAAGAATTCACATCTATGAAATAGAAATTAAATTAGCACATAGACTGATTAATTACAGGTTTAAGATAGAACATAACAAAAGAATAAAATCTCCTCAACAAATCAAAAGAATATTCCCCCCACCACAAAAATGTTTTATCGAGGTGTTAGTGCAAAGATTTCCTCTACACTACGTTGATTCTCCTCAGTGTAGCTTTTATTGTTGTTATTTTTATTTCACAGAAACCTTGGATAATTTTTGCAAACACATGCATGCACATACAAGCTCAGTGGCTACTCTCACTATGCCTCATCTATTAGACAAAACCTCCCAGGACTTTTCTTTCCTTGTGTTTCTTACTATTATTTTTATTGTTATTATTAATGATTATTAGAGTATGGATGTAATTTTTAAATGATGCCCATCAGACCTTGATGTGGCTTCTAGGAAGCTAGTCTGAAAAGAAAACAAGGTTTTGAAAGGGCTACACTGATCACTGTAAATATGAGAAGGGTGTTGGGAGCGACCGGCAAGAAAGGAAGGAAGAAATATCCTGTAACTTGGACTGAGTCCCCAGTCCCCAAGCCCTGAACATTTTCTCTAGCCTGTGCAAAACTGTACTTTGCACTGTCAGGGTATATTTTCATTCACATTTCCTGAGGGTGGAAGAGGGGAGAAGAGTGTGTGGGAAGGGGGAAGAGATGCAAGCTAAACATGCCGTTAAGTTCAAGATTTACAACTCGCCAAGACATCTGGAAAGCCGGGAAGCCAGTAATACCATTACCAGTGACTCTCCCTCACAGGAGTCCACCAAGCTAGAGTAGACACTGTTACTGAACCAATCCTATAACAGATGCCACTTCCAATCTCCCCTAGCCCGTAACCCTCTGCAAAACCCTTTCTCCTCTTGCACTAAATCCGGAGTCACACCCCAATCCCTTTTCTTCTGAACTGATCTTTTTTTTTCATTTTCTTCCTTTTTTTTTGTTTTGTTTTAATAACTACATAACTAATGAAATAAACACACACACAAACATATAAACAGAACCTGAGTTAATAAAGTGGTTTGCTTCACTCCTGGGTCTCTCCTGCTCCTAAGCGGGGCTACCACGCAAATTATGTTCAACTTCCTCCCTGTGAGTCCTACTTTCCTACCAGAGGATCTGAGCATCTCTCCCCCACTACACACACCCTCCCCCCCCACCAAAACGTAGCATCGACTAATCTGAAATGTACCTCCGGAGAGCCTAAGCTAAGCAAGGAAAGGAGCAGGCAGAGATGGTGCAAGCAAGGCATCGTCTGCGGAGTATGTCTCCACTGCCTTTAAACACAACCTAAAAAGTTCCCGGGATGGACTTTGGGCACATTAAAGTAGTGCTTGGAATATGCCTGCTTGTAGACTTCTTCCCTCTGGAACTAAACTGCAACCCATCCCTCCTGGCTCACTCACTCCAACAGACACACACATATCATGATTTTGTACACCCCCACCCACAC
>NW_010261989.1:502-6333 GCF_000690775.1 Eurypyga helias | reverse complement strand
TGGCTGGGGAGGCGTGTGTGCAACGCAGCGTGCTGCCCGGTGGGCCCGGGGACGGCTGCCCCAGCATGCTCGGCACGGGTCGCAGCAGCCTTGGAAGCCGTCTGCGGTACAGTCAGCTTGTGTCTGCTCCACGTAGTCACCGATCCTTACTTCCTTTGTCAAGCAGGTAACGCCTCTGCGTCCTTCAGGGGCTGTTTTCCCCCTCTTCCAGCAGTTACCCCCTTTGCTCCAGAGACAGGAAGGGGTTCCCATCACCTGTGCTGGCTGTTGCCCACCCTGGCTGCAGCCTGTGGCCTGCAGTGGACCTTGACATCATTTGCACTGCTACCATGCGTAACCGCTTGTGTCAGTATTCATCCCTGCAGAGGTAGGTATGTAGCTTATCAAGCCACACCTTTATCTTCTTTGTAACAAACCTAATTAGTTACAGACTCTTTAGTTCTCTCTGAAGGCATCTCCTCTAGCCCTTAAATTAGTTTTTCTCCACTTTTCAGTTTTTTTCAGCATTCTGTTTCAGAACATGGAGAATAGGGTGCTGTGTTCATCTGTATCCAGGAGTAGAAGAGACTGTAGTACATCCCTAGGTGTGCCTCCCCTTTGCACAGGGGCAAAGGCTGACTGTAGGCCATATGCAAGCACACAGCACAACGCTTGACTGCCTTTAACCCCCACATCCCAGCCAGCCACTGCTCCTCCACAGCACGGTCCCTGTGGCTGCATATGTGTGCGTACCCGAGATGCGTGGCTTTGTATTTGACTGTCCTATGAGGCAGTCTCTTTATCTGGACCTGGTTTACCGCGTTTCCAACAACAGCCCTTGTCATCCTGATTGTACCACCCTGCCGATGCGGATGTCATTTGCAAATTGTATTAGGAGTGATTCTGTATTTACTTCCAAATGACTAATGAAAATCTTGATTACCTATGTGTGTAGTACAGTATACATGATCCTGGAGGGATCCCATTAGAAACGGCCTTACTCTGTAATGATTTATAACCAGTTCTAAAAAAAAAAAAAAAAATCATCTGTGCCCAGTATTTAATATATCTTTAACCAATGCTTTATTGCCCTGTTTTCTTAAATTAAAATATTGTGCAGTCCTAAGTAAAAGTCCTTTGAAAAGTTTATTACACCTTCCAGAAGAAATTGAATTGTTTGTTGTCTTCTTGAAGCATGAAATGAGATTTCTATTAGAGCTCTGACTGGCATTACTAATTCTTTAATCTGAGTCCCATCCCAACTTTTTTTTGGCATTTAGCCAGGAACTGCTCTTACATCTGTATTTACTATTTATCATGCAGCTGTCCTTTCTGAAGACAGATAGCAACTTGGCACGTTTTTAGCTTTCTAGAATTGCCCTAGTATATCAAGGTTTACTAAAGATGGACATCAACAGACAGCGGGTCTCTACGGAGAGCTGTTTTATAGCTGCTCGGCCACAGTTCTCCCTAGAAGACAAGAGCTTCATGGGTTACTAATGGACTGAAATTATCACATCACTGTTAAGTAATCCACCCACATATCTTCCTGGTTCTTTACAAACATAGATCATAAATGTTCAATGAACACTTCTGCATCATTATTGACATTTTAATCATGTCCATCTAGTAATGGGCCTGTAGCATTACTAGGGTTTTCTGGTATTTAGCCTTGCCAGCTATGGATTTCCTTTGACGTGCTTCAATTCCAATAACTACTCTGCTTCTCATAACTTCTTGTTTATACCACATTATTTCATGCTTTCTCCGTTTTGGCTATTTATTTTTCATTTTTAATCACTCTCTCCAGTCCACTAATAAAACAGGCTCTGTCAATGTATTTTCTCTCTTGATTTTCAAATTGTGGTTCCTTGAGCGAACTCTTTTCAAAAGATCTTGTAATTGTCATTTTTAGACTTCTACCTACAATTTTCCTCCTGCTTGCACTCTTATTTTCTGATGAGTTGGAAATACAGTTCTTTTAAAGCACCAGATGTATGCAAGTCATGAACACTGTTCCCCAGGCAGCCACTGAATTGCAATCCAGAGGTTTTGGGGTTTTTTTTACTTACTTCATTATATATAAGGCCAAAAGAGTTTACCCTGTGTCACATGCCAAAGGGCTCATGTAATTTTTAGTAACTTAAATGACATTATTATACCCATATGGTCTTGTGCTAATATTTTCTTTATTTAGACAACTCGTCTCTCTGGAGTGTCTACCCGTTCATATGTTTATAAAGAGTAATCAGATTCCTTCTGTTTTGCCTGGCAAACCAAGCCAAAGGCTTTTATTCTTCCCTTATACTTTTGGCTCTCTGCTCCCTCGTTCATCTCACTAGCCCTCCCCTGCACCTGCTCCCATTTAAATTAATCTTTCTTGCATAGCGATGCTTTGAACAGTCATGTTGAAGGGTAACTCTAATATATTTAAATTTTAAACTCTATTATATTTATAGATGGTGCAGAAAACACTAGTTCTGTGCCATGCTTTTTACAGGAACTTAATCTCTTGCCCCACTAGTTCAAGGGGGGGCAGATAGGCCGTAACCACGGACCCCAGCGAGTTTCAGAACATTGGAATGCTTCACAAGTAGACTTGCACTTCTACCTTTGTGCTGGTTCATGAAGGTTTATTACACTTAAGACAAAACAGTAGCAGCCTTGTGCAAGTGTCCTTATCGCACCCATGAGCATTACCTCATCTTCTTGTATTTCCTCCCACCCCCCGCACCAGATCAGCAGTCTTCCAGTTGCAGCTCTTTATTTTAGAGGGGCTTGAACAGTTTTCATGAGAGTACACATCTTCTGCTAGAGTCCTGCTAAATTCCTTACTACCGAGGCATAAGGAATAACAACTGCAATTTAAAAGCTCTCTGGAATAGTTTCTGTAAGGCATGAACAATGTTATTCACAAATTCTTAAGTACAGCAATACAGCTGTATAACTTTCTCTCTGTATTAAAAATTTGTGCCAACAACCCAAAACTTCCTGCTTTTTTGCAGAGCATGACTCACATTCTCAGTTCTGTTTTGACTGACTGACATAAGAGATCTATTTCAATCATATGACAATAACTTTAAATCTGACTAGCCATTTATGTGGAAATCAAAGCCTGTTCTTGCAGGATGGATGGATGGATGTTAATAGCAATGGTGTTTTATGTAACTCCACTAAAGATCTGCCTGCTTTTCTTGAATAACTTGCTCTCAGAGCACTGGGACGCAGCAGCGAAAGCCCAGCATGCCACCTCGTGGCTTCCCTGTACGGAAGGCTATTCGTAGTCCCCTGCAAAATTATCATTTATAGCCTGCCTTTTCCTCCTGAATTCAGACCGTCAGAAAGCTGCCTATGTTGTAATTAGCATACCAGCACCCCTGCTGATGTCTTTTCACAAGCAGCATAAACACAAGCAGTTCTTCACCCCACAGATCAAACCAGAGACAAGCAGTGAAGGTGTCATTCCGAAGAAATGTCACTGAGCTGGAGTTTGCAGGATAAAAAATTAGGTGGCAAGAATGCAATTGCTGGGATGTGACAGGCTCGGAGAGCCACTGTGAACCAGAGAGAGGGTTATCTGGAAAGATGAGTTACAAATGCTCAATCATCCACTTGGTTTCTCCAGTGTGTTGGTGAAGTTTTACCTTCAGAGGTCTTTTAGCTGTTTCACGCCTTACCAAATGAGGAAGATGTACAGTTATGTGGATAAACACACCTGATCCCCAGAGACTGCTGTGCCTTCACTAGGATTTCACTCAGGTTAGCATGCACTTTTGCAATAGGTTTAAGCTGGGCTCAGTCTGCCACAGAAGATCGTCCCACAGCCTTCCCACTCCCAGCTAACTGATCTTGCTGCCTTCCTCAGGAAAGGTCAATGAAAAGTGACCATGATTTTGTTGGTTGCTTCACCTTTCAGGAAAACAAACAAACCAACCAAACCAAAACAACAGCTTTCTGCCAACACATGGAAGTATCAGGAAGACTCTGCAAGTGATGGATCATATGGTGGGAATGGAATGCTCCTTTTTGTGAACAGAGCTGCCTTAGACCAGAGCAGCTTAAGCCAGTTGCAGAACAACCCTGTTATGACTAAAGTTTGGCTGAGCCAGTTCAACCTCACTCACTTGGAAAAAGAAACAGCTTTCTTTGCCTGTGCTGCAAGGTGAACCAGCCCAGGGGCAGCGGAATGCCAGAGCCAGCATAAGCTCTGTACCCAGCTTGAGAGTGGATGGCGGGTGAAGGGAGTAAAGAACAGGATCTTCCCTTTTTGTCAACAGCAAGCTGTTATCTCGGCTGCCGTGTAATTTCCTAACATGTAATTTCAGCCTCAGATGCAGAATTCAGCATGCAGAATCGTGCAGCCACCCATACCAGCCCGATGGTCCAAGCTACCCTGTTTGTCAGCATGGCATTTCGCTAGGGTTACCACGTTGCAGTCACCAGCCCTTTCGACAAGGAAAACGTCTGTTCAAACAAAGCAGGTTCAAGCACCTCCCTCTGCTGAAGCAGAGAGGATAAGAGTTGACTCCCAGAGAGGCTGTGACAAGGGACAAACACAGGCTTGTACAAAAGGACTTTGAACTGTTCGCAAACAGAGCTGGTTGTGTCTGAAACTTAAAATCCAGTTCTAAAACGTCCAATGCCACCTTTTTGTCCATAGGCAAGGCTCAACACACTGCAGATGAAAGATTTTCTGGCGTTCACTGAAACTGCAACACATGGGCAGATTCAGATAAATTGCTAACAGAAAGCCCGGTTATCTCTAGGTGGAAATGTTTGCGTTCCTCCAGGCAGACGAACTGCAAGATGTGTTTCTAGCCAGAGCCGTCGGCATTGCTGTGATGGTACAAACAGGTTTATTGCCTTGTACTTAACTTCTGGTCTAACTCTTCATTACAGTGGGATTTGAGAGATGCCCCCACATGTCAGGACAGGCTTCCCAAATCAGCGTAAAACCCCAATGACTGGTTTTTGTTTCCAGCAGCAGTCAAACCTTTAGGATACTGAAAGGAGTAGCCCCAAACCCAGTCAGCTTCTCCTTCAGTTTTAACATTAATGCATCATGGAAGAACACAGTACTTAGGTCTGATTCTTTCTGAAATATATATCCCACTAGATGGGTGTATTTACACTTTAAAATGTGTAACTTGCAGGAAAGGTCGTTGCCAGCCAGCAGAAAATGCCGAACGACTGTATAGCGACCACGTGCTGCACTTAATAGCAAGTCACCCGCTCTGCACAGAGAGGTAAGGCCTTCCCGCACCGGGTAAGCCTGGGTAACAGATAATAGAGTCTTTGTTGAAATGCCACCCCATTGTTCAAAGAGTGGTGTGCCGCCACCGGGACAACAAAAGGAAACATTTCTAGCCCTTAAAAAACACTGCAGAATCACAGAGGTCGGCAGCAAAGCAAGTCCGTCATGCACAGAATTAAAAGAAAAAAAGCCAACAGCGGCTTTTCTGTTGTGTAAATTAAAAAAAAAAATCAATTATTCTCTATGCATGGGGTCTGACCTTGGAGTGAGTAGTCAATACCTGCAATTCTCATCCATTTTGTGGGGATTGCAGCCTGGAGAGAAACCGAGATGCCCGTGTGTGGTGTTAACGTGGCGGCCAGGACTGAAAATGCTGGTGCAGAGGGATTTGAAGGCTCATCTGCCTCTTCTAGTATTTTTCAGAAACGGTTTCAGCAGATGCCAACCCAGGGCTGAGGAGGAAAAAATATGACAAAAAACTCCATCCTGGGTGGGATAAGGGCTGGTGAGTGCTGGTTGATAACGGTGCTGTCAGAGGACCAGCATGCTTTGTTGTGTCCGTGTTCCCACTCGAGTCCTGCGACAGCATCGCTGCCGG
>NW_010261989.1:0-482 GCF_000690775.1 Eurypyga helias | reverse complement strand
TGGCTCCACTCCTTACCCCCCCCCAGTACAGCAGAAGTTGTAAGCAAAGTTAAGAGTAGAAGTGCAAGCAAGGCACTTCCTTGAAACCTCTGGAAGCCTAAAGCACAAGTAGCCCCCTGAGCTGCTGCACTGCCGGGTGCCGCGCCGGCACCCCCTGCTCTCCTCCCCCAGCACTTCCATGTGGGACGCTTCCCATTCTGCTGCACTTTACGGGAAAGCCTCAGCCCCAGGATGGATCCCTGGCTAACCCCATATATCGGTAGCTATACATCCATAAAACAAGTTTCTTAGGGTTGGGGAGGTCGGGTGGGCGCGGAGGGGGTACCCCGTGTCGTGCCACGCCACGCGGAGCCCTGTCGTGCATTGTGGGAACTGTAGTTCGCGGCTAGCAGTACTACAAGTCCCAGCTCCCCGGAGGAGGAGGGAGGAGGAGGAGGAAGGGAGTCGGCTCGGCCCAGGCCTCCAGCCCGTGCGGGAGAGCC
>NW_010261988.1:0-8491 GCF_000690775.1 Eurypyga helias | reverse complement strand
TGATTTTCCCTGGAACCGAGGTCATTCTCCCCTTATCCCCCCGTTTTTGATATATAGGCTTAATAATCTACAGTTATTGTCCTACAACATTCCATTCACCAGTGGAACTTCAAATGATGAGATTTTTATTATATTTGAGTCATTCAGTGTATCTTGCAAAGTAATTTACAGGGCTGTAAAAATGGCAAATCTTAACAGTCAAATCCACTGATGGACAAATTTTATTTTTTCTTCAAAATACTTTTTTATATAAACTCATATGCACAAATGTTTACAAACAGATACAATTATGTAAAATTAAGCAGTAATATGTAGTCCTCACTGAGAAGCTACTACCATTCCATTGAACAGATAAGCTTGGAATATCAGCAGGGTGGCACTTATGAGGATAAAGGTCTTTTAAATTCAAGCTATTTACACTTTGTTCTCTGCTTCCTTGTTCTGGTCACTTTACAAGGCTTTCTGTTCCTTGTACAAGGCTGCTTACCTCTCTTGAATGACTCATTGTGAAAGAGGGTGTTATGTTGGTGCAGTGTTGTTTTGTTGTTTTCTTTGTTGATTTTTTTTCATTATTTTTAATTCAAAAGGAACATGTTTATTTGGAACAAGTGAAAGATTATATGATAATCAAAATAGCATGAAAGTTAATACTAATATTTTCATCCAACTACATAACCTCAAAGAAAGAGTAGATATAAAAAAAAAAAATATTTCTGTTATTTTGTTATGAAATTTTTGTTATGTAATTTGATTATACTTAGTTTTCTGGAAATTCAATGAGATATCATTCAAATGTTGGCTTATTATTTCTATGGTATTATTCTTCTTCCTGAAAAATTTAACATGCATTCAATTAATAATTTTTAAAAATTCATAAGTAATTTCCAAAATTCTTTTGATTTGTACATATATGTTAATACACTAGAGGCAACAGATGATTAATCCATGCAATATGCTAAGTGATGTCAGCTTAGAAACTCCTGGCCTGCTCAGCATGGATAGGGAAAGTGAAAGAAATCACTATGCCTAAAGCATTCTGAGAAGTGAATCAACCTTTTCAAATCCCCAAATAGACTAACATATCACTATGTCTAACCAGAAAATTGATTCTATGCAAAAATGAAATCAGTGTCTGATTGACAGGAAAGAGTTTATACAGCTTCTCAGATGTTCTCAAGAAGCAAAAGCTAATGTGCAGATTTTTTTTTTTTTTTTTTTTTTTAAAGCTACCTTTCCCAAATGCTGGCAGGGGAAGGGAAATCCATAAAAGGAACAATATGCTTGCTGTAATTCTAAACAAAATCATGACTTCATCCATCATAAATTCTTCAATGCCAAATATTTAATTATGAGGAGCACTAGCTGTTAGGTAGTATATATTAGGTAGTATATACTGTAATTTACAAATCCTGCTCTAAGTGCCTGACAAATGCTGGTTCTTGTAAGACTTGTCACAGAATAAATTAATGAGTTATAGGAAAGAAGTGAATGTTAACATCACAAATTTTGAGGATACATATGATCCACTTTTATAACCATTTGCTCACTTTCCAGATTTTGAATGTGAAAAATGAATATGCAAATATCATTGTGGTTTGCAATAACAGTATTTTACACGTTCTGAGAAAAAAACCCTAGAATTTTGTAAATAAATATGTATTTTTAATGAGAATGTTCAATATCAATGTGGGTTTTTTTTAATATTTCTTCAATCAAGAATAGAATATCTGAGTAATTTTCTCAGTGTATAGGCTTGGACACCATTGTCAAAGCCAGTTATTTTAGTCTCTGGTATGGGAGGCATTCTCAGGTAAATGGGACTACCAATCTGTCTCTGATGTTCTGTGCAAAGCACATATTTAATTTTCCCATGGCTATATCAAGACTCAATCTATATGGTACAGACAATGGCATTAAAAGCAATGTGTCCAAGAAAACTAGATTACATCCTAACACCAACTGAAAGGTTAAAACTGCATCTTACTTGTGTAATAACAGATGGTTTATACATATTGAACTTTAGTAATTCCATAATATTTGAATAATTAGTATATTGAACTATTCATTTCATTGCAGAAGAGATAATAATGGGACCCATAACAAGGAATACTATGAAGATTTTCCTCATGCTAACTTAAAACTTTAAAACTCAGAAATCACATTAATAAAAATTCTCTTTTGTTCGGTTGGTATTACATTGTTAAGAGACACAAACTAAATATGTTTTTCAAGCTGTTTAATAAATCAGGGTAGAATTTAAGCACATATAATCCTAGACTGGAGCCAGTTTTCTTTGTAATGGACTGGAAGATAGAAAGCTGTTCCACTGAAAATGGCTGAAATGTATTTTAAAATTTTTCATAGAAGCTGAAATATATTTCTCTGTCTGGATAAATCTGCCAGGGTTCTTAATTATCATTCTTCTACATACTACAGTCACAGAGTATTTGTAGCTGCACGATCTGTGGATAATGACTAGACCTTGTCTATAGGTAAAAGAGATAGCTATCTTATATAAGGCATAATAGTATGGCTGGAAAGAAATGGCTAGGAATTCAGGAAGGCAAAATCCCCTTTAGCAGTATGCAAATAAATTATCTTCTAAGGCCTACAAAAAAATATTAACCTTTATGTACAAACTGTTCTAAAAATTCTTACAGGCTGTAAGTTTACAAAGTATTTCAGCATTTCAGACTCCAGTAGCACCCATTCTGCCTCTAGAACCAGGTAATGTTCCATACATCCTATGCTTACTCTTATTTCTAATAACACAGTGTATACTATATAATCGTATTATTACTGGTTGCTGTGTCATAATAGCTAGTATTCTTCACTTTGTATATCAAGTACCACTCTATTTCATGATAAGGAATACAGCTTTCTGGGTTTTGTGTTGTTTTGGTTTTAGTTTGTTCAGAATTGTGACATAGGTCCAGAATCTCAGCTGATCTGCCATCTGAAAGTGAAATACTGTGGATTTCTATCCTTCAAATATGGGTTTATAGTGGTTATATGGGTTTATCGTGGTTATATGTCTCTAAACTTCTGCATTTTTAAATAATTAAAACATTTTATCGATTTAAATTGCTATTAAGAAATTTAACTCTTGCTTTCTTTCATTTGTTTATTTTGGTTTGTTGGTGGTTTTACTTTTTATTTTCTCTTCTCTGTGTTTTGCCTGCTTTGGAATTCTCAGCACGACATTATACAGACACATTTGAGCTCAGTGGCTATTTCTGAAACTCCTACAGACAAATTCAGATTTGAATGCAACTCTCTGGGCACCAGATGCATAATGTAGCAATCAAATTTTGTATTTGCTGCAGCATGACCTTGACATCTGTGCGCATAAATTTTGTTATATTTTACACTTATTTTAATACGTACAGTAGGTATTTAAGATTGAAATCTATGTAATCATCTCCTTTTTTTACTTATATATTTTAATGACTATTCACTACAAGTATTTTTATTATAATCAATAATCAAAATTATAGATAACTGTGTAAGATTTTGGGTTTTTTTTACTCCAACAGAATTTGTTTCAGTGTTTATTGTCAGTTACTATCTTCCAGACTTATCTTTACCTTATGTGGATATATTTGTCTTAAGCTTTTATTTTCAAGTATTGGTAATATGTGCAGTTTAAACATTTGTATGTGGACTGGGTTTGCTTTATTTTCCTCTTTTTACTGGAAGAAATCTGCACAAGATGCATCTGAAGTTAAGATGACAAAGTGTAACTTGTAACAGACCTTATTTAAATTAAACTTAAATCCAAAATTCACATAACATGAGGACAGAACAGAGACCAAAGTCTTAATCTACAAACCAGAAATCTAACCCACTTGACATGCAGTATCTTACTTGGATGTCAACAGATGCTTTCAAACTGTAGCAAAGGTTGAATATCTCTGACATTTGAAGCATAGGGGTCTTTTAACATCTGCTGTCCCCTGATATGTGCTTGACAGCTCGTTTCAGCAAGGGATACACAATATCATATAGGCATTATTTTCCAGCTTGTACAGCTGGGAATAACCTGGTCCACAAAGGATAATACCTTGTAAAGTAATTGGATACACCTTTTTTTTTTTTTTAATACATATTCTTTCAGCAACTTCTAATATTTACAATTAGAAGTCTAATCTGCTATTACAAAAAAAAAAAGTTTACACAATACCATGTTCTTTTCCATTGCTCTAAACTAGTTGAACTAAAACCTGATTTTGTTTTATGAGTATCAATCATTTACAAGAAAATTGCTTCAGCAGTAACTTTGCTATAATTAAATAATTCTGACAAAAATATTGTTAATATACGTTATATTGAACCAAGTTTTTAATTCTATCCTACTATTACCATTAATTTAAATTTATTTTTTCTTTTCATAAAATAAAAGTGAAAATCCAAGTAAAAGGGGATACACATAAGCTCTTGGTATCTTGTCAAATTAACAAAAAATATTCTTTAAAATGTGTATTATAACTGTGAGCATTTATTGATTTTTATGTGTAAGCAACAACCAACATAATTACTTGAAACAACTTTAATAAGATGGAGATACATTGAATTAATTACTTTTCTCTGTATTTCCTTTTCCTTGTTAAAACAAGGGCTCTGATCCCTGTGGGGGGTTGGGTCAGTGCATTGAGAAAAATAGCAGAACAGTACTGTATATTCGTTAATTTCTTCAAGAAACATAACCCAACTGTGAGATCTCCAATTTCTTTGTTAAATGAATGGTTAAATGTTGGTTGCTTTCAGCTGACCTAAGACTGCTCGGCCATTTGTTGTCATCTCCACTTACTGACCCAACTGAAAACTTCCCATGGTGGATAGAAAGTGAGGTCCTTTATTATAATCAAGATGTTTTTTATAATCAAGAATAAAATAAATAGGAGAAATGAAGATTAGTGGATGTTACTTTCCACTACTACCCTGATCTGTAGTATCATCCAATTTGTTTCATCTGCTCACTTGTTCTGAAAAATAATTGGTTTTCAGTTTGGCTAAAGCAACTGATTTTTATGACTACTATTATTTATACTTTTCAGTGATCCTTGTCTAAAATAATAGGTGACTTTTTTACAGAAGATGCTGAACTAACAACACAGCTGACATAGGAAACCTACCTGGAGAAGACAAATGTCTGTTTTGTTTGTTTTTTAAATTCTTACAAAAGCATCAAGTCTTTAAAAATAATTCCAGAGTCTCTGACTCTAGAATTGACACCTAACACACTAAATTTACTTGCTTCAAGGCACATTCATTGAAGAATTTTCCTAAGAAATTGGCCATGACAGGACATGTTCCCTACAGGTCTTTTGTCATATCTCTCAGTCCTGTGTCATTTGTCTTAGTCACCCTAGGTCATTTCAGATGGCACTAAACATCAGTGTGAGGGTAACAGAATTAAGCTAAAATTACAACCGATGGAGGCTAAAAGTTGATTAATCTTACTGACAAGTCATTAAATTCAAGGGTTACTTAGTAACACAAGATGCATGAGCAACCTTCCACCCTTCACCATTATGTGATTTTGAGAACACAGTGATAACTGCTGTATTTAAATTATATTGTGCCCTGAAATGTGTGACCTTACAGCTCTCTGAATTCTGATGCTGGTAAAGTTCCCCAGGTCTATTTGATTTACTAATAGAGACATAGCCCAAAGGGCCTATATGTTCAATCAGTTTGTAGAATTTTGTGGCAGAGAATGTGTACGGAATAACTCCACATCATTTGTGCAACACATTAAACCTGTTCAGCCTCTATTGCCTGATGGTGGTAGATAACCATTCAGTGCCCAGAGCTGAGACTTTGGCAGTGCAGGCCCATGCCTTAAGGCAAAACTGCTATTCATGCTGATTGACACACATGATCATTTTGTTACTGCATGAATTTATTAAAAAAAAAAAAAAATCAGATCTCTGCAACCAGTCTTTGTCATAATATAAACATTTACTTTTGCATTTACTTTTGTCTGGTAGAAAAAAAATGTCATTCAACCACTGTCGTCTTTAATCCGTGAATTTCTACTGTCCGCTGTTGAACATACTCTTATCTAGTCATATGTAGTTCCTATGTAGATACCTTAGCAAATTTAAAATCTCAGCTCTTGCAGTCCTTCTGAGAGACTTTAACAAATAAATACAGGATTTTTACTTTGTCGTATCAGGCTTGCTTAGCTTTATTATTATCACATATAATATTCAGGCATGCAATAAATCACTTGTGCTGTCTTTGAGCTCATTGTATCCATGTCAGTTTCTACCCTCAGGCTTTCAATACTAGGTTATTCAGTTTGTTACATGGATGAAAAGGTTCATGAACTGATGCAGAGTGTATTCCTCAATTTTCAAATAAGTCAATTTCTATAAACTATGCAATGTTCAAGAGTTTAAAATGCAAATATCCCAAAATTGTAAGTAAAGTTTTGAGTTTTTAAAAATAGAAAACAGCTTTGCCATTAAATAAATATTTAAATATTGATGAGTCAGGACAATTTATTTTCTATTAAGTATTTGAACATAGAATCATAGAATGGTTAGGGTTGGAAGGGACCTTAAAGATCATCTAGTTCCACCCCCCCTGCCATGGGCAGGGACACCTTCCACTAGACCAGGTTGCTCAAAGCCACATCCAGCCTGGCCTTGAAGACATCCAGGGATGGGGCATCCACAACATCTCTGGGCAACCTGTTCCAGTGCCTCACCACCCTCTCTTTGAAGAATTTTTGATAAGGAGCTACAAATCAACAAATTATTAACTAAAAATTAACTTAAAGCATGTAACACACACAACCACGAACACCCTTGATATTAAAGAACTTTAACCATTAAATGGCAAGCAAAACCACTATAGTTTGGAAACTGATAGCGGTTGCTCGTGCTGAATTATTTCTGCTGAGGACGAGTGATCAGGTCATCATATGTAGGTGAAATATTCCTGTGTGGATCTACTGTTTGTGCCTCACCTATCTCCCATGTTAAATTGCTTTAAGTGATTTGAACTGTTCAGGGAATAGTTGTTTCCTCTGCAAACTTCCCAAAAACTTCTAATCTCTCTTTACTAAAGAACTTCACTCTATACATTTATTCTAGCCTTGCTGGAGTCTATGGGGCTGGATTTTCTCACTAATGTATTCCTTATTACACCAGCTTTAAACTGCTAAAATGCTCCTATATTTTAATAAGGATGTGGTCAACTTGTAGTAAATGACATTATATGTCAAAATAATACATTGGTAGGAGAGATATAATACAATGAATCATATCACACATCTGGTAGTTACATTCAGAGTTTGAAATTGTCAAATGATTTTGATTGCAGAGGTAATAGTGGTCTCCTGTGACAAGACTTCAGACAATTTAAGCTTGTATGTCTTGCTTTTACCTCTTAGTCCCTAATTCTTGAATGCAAGTAGTGAAATGAAGGAAATTCTTCTAATGCATGTTTCTGATATAAAAGGATATACCTTCTCTGACATACTCATCCTTTTATCCAAATACATTTCTCAGAAATGGTAACTAGGTTTAATCCATTAAACTATTTTTTAAGTATCCAAATATTAAAAACAAGTTTCTGGTTTGCTCTTGTCCTTTTTAAATTAACAATAAAAGTAGAGATTTTTTGGGGGTGTTAAAATGTATTACACTTGATTTTCAGAAAATCTTGTAGGCTTTCCTGAGATTTTGTGAATAAAAAATGTAAATATGATCTTCTTCCTTCAAAGATTAAGGTTAATGTGGATGTGATTCCACCACTCCACCAACATAGAGTTACTTTATGTCTTAGAGTATGAAAAGAAAAATTGCCCATAAGATTTCTTTTTCTTAAAAATAATGGTGAAAAATTATAGTCTACTGAACCAGCTCATAATATATTGGTTGCAGTCAAATCTATCCTTTCCTTGATAAGTAAATGACTGAGAAAAGAGCTGAACTCAAAGATATTCATGGAACTAGTAGGATCCAAAGAGAAATTAATCTGCTTGTGGGTTAGATATTCAGAAATTGCTTACCTATGTTGCATGTAGAGTAGATGACTAACACAGGTCTGCTGGCCTATGTGGTCTAAGATTAGATCCAACAAAGTTCAACTAACTGAGGTTGATTGATATGATCTTGTCTTACATTTTTAAATGTACAGACTGCTAATACCATTTGCTCATGAAGTTAGTAATGAGGGAAGAAACAGTATGTCTGAGATAACTAATGACCGGATCTGTACAACACACAATTTTAAATCAAAACCACCAACCTGAACAATACGGAAGTGTCATTACTAAAGAAAGGAAACATCAGAGACAAAGAAGACAAAAGCAAGAATGCTGCTGACAGGCTAAGGCCAATGACATTTTCTGCATATAATATGTCATGGTTTAACTCCGGCTAGCAAAATACCACAAATCTGCTCTCACAGATTCCCCCTCCAGTGGAGTGGAATGATCAGAGGGAAAAGGACAGGGAAGCTCATAAAATTGAGA
>NW_010261987.1:8848-25060 GCF_000690775.1 Eurypyga helias | reverse complement strand
TATATATATATATATATGCATAGAAGCTCCCTGCTTAGAAGGTGGCCTATGGCTGCAGGAACTTTCAGTTAAATTAGCACTCTCTTAAAAATGTATCTATACGTTCAATAACTTGACAGCATATCATAGGAACAGATGTGGCTTTACCTTACCTATAATGATCTCAGGTATACAAAGCAATCATGATGGACTAGTTAATTACAGCTTTCCTATTCAATAACAAAAAAGATCCCACTCTGCTTTAATTTTAGTGTCAAAAAGGGAAGGTAGAGAATGAAAAGAGAACCATGTAAGAAACATGCAATTTTGCTAAATATAGCCGGTGGCTTTACCAACCCTGCCACAAATAGAAAAGAGGATATTCCATGCAAATGGGAAGCCCAGTAATTATTGCTTTTCAATGGTTGTTACCAAGTTAATGCCATAGGGCCATTACGTGCCTTTCCAAGTGCCACCATGCCAATGTCACATTTCATGTCTCCTACACACAGCCAACTGAGCATATTTCATCTGAGCTAACTCAGTGCAGTTTTCAGCTTGTGCCCACACCATAATTTTCAGTGCAACTCAGGACCCTGTTATGAAGGGAAATGGGAGATGCTGCCCTCAACTCCCTAAGAGCTTATGAAAATATTCATGCCAAGTGTTTTGTTTATTTGCTGCCACAGAGGCTGGATGCAAGGTGAGCCCTTGGCACAAGAGGGTGAAGGAGTCCTGCTCTGACGAGGAATGGGGATGATCACAGCCTGTGCTGTCTAAGGGGACATAGATGCTACCACGAGAGCATGAAGTGCTCTTTTTAGCTGATTGCAGATGCTCTTACAGCTCAAAAGCATTTTGCTGTGGCATGAATTCCCCTGGGAGCTCTGTCCCCGACTGCATCCTATTACAAGCTGCTAGCACTGCCTAGAAATGGGTTTTCTATAGGTGGAAGCATTAAAATTTCATGTTCTATCAAATACATCAGCAACATTGTTAAATTCTTGCAGATAAGAATTTTGCCAATCTCTACAAGAAGAAAAATGCTCTTGCTTTTGGAAGTGGTGATGCTTTCTGGGAAAGACAAGACTGAAAGTGTGTTGCTCGATGCCGAAAACCCTGCTGCTTACAAGGGACAATTAAATAATGGCTTACTAATAAACTAAATGCCTTTTGGACATTTATTATTAGATACATAAATTAAAAAAACAATAACAACCTCTTCAGAACCTTCCCTGAAAGCTTAAGTTTTACCCTTTATCTTTAAGTACCTGGAAATCTTTAGTGTAGCTCATAGGAAAAGCCTTCAGAAAGGGGAACACAGCACATGGGTGGTTGTGCTTTAGAGGGAGAAGGTAAGTACTACATAGCAGTCATGTACTAATTTTTTTAATGCTGCATAGGTTTTCTAAATGGTCTTGGTGCCTGGGATAGGAAGATGCATTTTGACTATAGAGTTTACATGTTTTGATGCTTTGTTTTTCCTTTCTCACCCTACTCTTGGCCAAACACAAGCCACTTTGTAGTTAAGTATAATGTAACACAGTGAGTTACCACGCTGAAATTACCTGTTTTGTCTAACACTTGTAATGCTTAGACATACAAGTTAAAGGTATTTAAAAAGAAGGGAAAAAATCAGGAACTTTCTTCTCAAATACTCAGCTTTAGATCCAAACCTGCAAGAAGTGGTACCTCCCCTGACTTCATAGCACTGCACAGACTCACCTTGACAAAAACATCTAGTAAAAAAACCTCAAAACCACCAAATAAAAAAATACCACAATAGAACTGAAGCTCACAAGACCCAAGAAAATGGGGAATAAAACAGAAGAAAGTCGTGACAGGCAAAAACCAACCAACCACCACCAACAAAAGCTAAAAATACAGACAAAGACATAGAGGGACAGAAAATATTTTGTAAAAATGGAGATGTTTCTAACAGACCTAACACAACCACACTGCCCTTCCATGGGGAAAGCATATAATCTGGCTGGATCCTATTGAACAGGGAGTGATAATATCAGAAAGTGCATTGAGGAGGCTTAGAAAGGTGTATGCACACCATCAGGAGAGAGCTGCAAGTTGCTGATGTGAGGGGACAGGAACTCTGATCACTGTTCCTAAATTTCAGCATGCCTCTGGCTGCAGCTGGGGGAAGAGCCAGGCACAGCAGCATGGCTGCCCCTTGTTTCTGAGCTAGATGTTGAGCTAAGAACAGCAAGCATGCTCAGAAAAAATACAGGAGAAAGCATCCCACCCCAGAAAGCTAATAAACAATTCTTGTTGCTTTGTAGGTGTCAGAGCCAGTCATTTCATGACACAGTGTGAACTCTGTCCTCTGACAGTCAGTACCTGCAACCACTTCAGTTCTGACTGTCAGTTAGAAAACTGTAAAACGGAGCATTGAGGAGCATCTAAAAATAGAGGGACTAGATGATCTTGGATGGCAGGTCAGGGGCAGGCAGAACATGACAACCTTCTGCAGACAACACGTCCTGCATCCCCACCTCATCAAAAAAACCCCAAACAAACCCATTAAAAATCAACATTTTGCAAAATCGTCTTTGCAATTATGCCTCTAGAATAGGATCTTTTCAGTCAGTCTTGGGTGGTTGCTGTGATGCAGGATGAGCAGTAGCAGAGGAAAGGGAGAAAGAGAGAAGCACCATTTCCCACTTCACCCCAAGCAGAAATATCTGCTTCAGAGGAGCCAACAGCTGATGCTCATTTTGGGTGCAAATCTCACTCATCAGCCTTTTGGCCATTCTGGGATTGTTCAGCCTCTTCCCCCGCTCTCAAAAACGTCAGCGTATTTCTCATTTTGTTTCAGCATGGGACAGAAGAGGCTTTTAAAACCCCGGCTGTGCCCACAAAGCAGAGCCTTGCCGCCTGCCAGCCCTTGCCACTCCGGCACTGAGCTCCACGCCTGCTTCCCTGCGTTGCGAGGGCACAGATGGTGCAGAGAAATTGTACCCAACTCCCAGGCAGCCTCCCTCAGTTGGGCTTCGCAATGACAGAGGAATAGATTGGAAGAAAGACATCATTTAGTTAGATTTGTATAAGTTTTGCAGAGTACCCAGTGACCTTTCATACCAACAGGCCAGGGACCAGATTGGCAGGGAATGTATAAAGCAAGCACATCCTTTTTGCTTCACTCAGTGTCTGTGGAACAGTGACTTAAACAATTCAAAGCTGCCCACCCTCTTGTCATTTAGAAGTTCAGCTGTTTTCCCCATTTCAGGGTAAATCACAGGGTGATGAACCTGCCTACCAGCTAAGAACACCGGGCCAGCACGGGGCTGGCTGGTGCTAAGCCCTGCCCAAAGCCCCACCGGCTTTATTAAACTCTGAACTCCCATGGCCACATTAGCGGGTCACAATGTGGGACTGGGATTTTTGTGCTGGCTCACACGAAGGAGACTTATTTCCATTACAAATTCTCTAGCTCTGCATTAAAGAAAGATTAGCCTCTGTTTACTGGGGAGAGGAAATCAAACAGCCAAATAGATGTCTCTGTAATGCCAAGAGATCTCTGGATGGCATGCACCAACAGAGGCTACAAATCCAGTGCCAGACGAAATGTCATCTGTATTACTCAGCTTACCACAGAAGCACCTAATGTGTAAATTTGCTAGTCACAGCAAAGGTTTTCTTGACTGATCCAGTTTCACTCAGGGCAAAGAATTAACAAATGGTAAATTCCCAGTCTGCTAATCTGGGCAGTTCCCAGAAGCAGCAGAAGAGAAAGGACACATCAGAGCAGACTGGTGATCTGGTAGATCATCTTCCACATGGCACTGAAACTACTCCATGGTTTTGGGTATGAACCTGCTTAGCTTTAACCATATGTGCTCTTAGATTCTACATAGCTAGAATAAGATTTATAGTAGGTGGGGATCCCTGCTGACTCCATAACAAATGAGCATCTAGCTGTGGAGCAAACAAAGCAAGACCCCGTGGAAGATCACCAGGGGAAACACAGTATTCCACAGTACCAGAAATCAGGACATTCACTGCCAACACCCTTCCAGTTTCTGTGAAGGAGTTGATCTAGTTTCTCTCAGCTGAGTCTGTCTTTCTCTTGAAAATGCATCATGAACCATCCTGGCAAATCAGCATTTTTCTTATAAAATAGTTTAATCAAGATTTCCCATGCAGCTGGCTTGAGTGCATCCTTCCTGTTGCATTAATGTATGCAAACGGATGGCATTATTGATGCAAGCAAAGGAATAAAAGGTCACTGAAGCAAGTTTAATTAAAGAGAAAGTCTGAACTCGAGCAAGAGTTAGCTAAACTAAGACATATTGATTAGCTGAGCTGGTTTTAATTATTACAAGACAACCACAAGTTTACTTTGATATTGAACAGAGACAATCCTTCAGATCCCACTATCACATCTCTGACATTTCCAATCACTTGGGAGATTGGTTAGGCTAAAAACAACAGGGAATAACTACAAGTGAGCAAAACTTGCTGAAAGCAGGCAGAGATCCTACCCTTGATGCACCATTCTTCAGGGTGATGTAGCCATAGCCATCTGTGTAACCACTGGCACCTCAGAGCAGGACAAGAATAGCAGAGTGGCTTAAATCACATAGTTACACAGCAGCAGCTGTCATGAGGAGTTAGCAGCCCCATCCCTGAACAGAGAACAGATCCCTTCTGGGACTGGGATCTGCTCAAGAAGAAGCCTACTTCTCTCTTCACCTGCACAAGACAAACCTGAGTCCCAGTAAAAGTCTTCCAGTGAACCTTAATACACCTTACTCCAGGGGAACAAGTCACTTCCATCAAAGCTCACAGAGCTCATTTTCTCTATTTAATCTTCTCGCTTTTCAAAGCACACTTTTTCCCCCAAATGAAGAGATACTGCCTGCACATTAGCTCCATCACGTGTGACATGATAGGGATGCTGTTACTCAATGACTACTATGGTGAGGGTGGGATGGGACTTCGTAAGTTTGTTTGTAATCATCTGAGAGGATGCACCCAGCTGAGAGTTGATTCTGGTGTGATAAGGGAGGAGGAGAAATGAGCCAAACCTCCACACCACAGATGAGGTTTAATCAAACAGAAACCGATTCCAATAAATATCCTGAGCAATCTGATAAATGAGACAGAGAACATAAATATAAAGAACCTAGAAAACAGGAGAGACTTTGAATCATGGCAAACTCTAGCACAAGAGCAAAAGAATCATGGCAAATGCTGCCTAAGCAAAACAGGAAAGATAGCATCAGATGTGAAGAGCTAATTGAAATTATCCCAGTGTAGCTAAAATAATTAAGTTGAAGCTCAGTTCTAATAGGAGCTAATTCTCCTCCAAAGGAGGCTGCCCTCCAGCACTGGACAGTATCCCTCTCACACCCTGCCAGCCCCCACTGCTGCGCCAGATCACAGATTCACAGAGTGGAAGGGGTTGGAAGGGACCTCTAGAGATCATTTATTCCAACACTCCCTGCCAGAGCCGGATCACCTGGAGGAGATCACACAGGAACAAGTCCAGGCAGCTTTGGAAAGTCTCCAGGGAAGGAGACTCCACCACCTCTCTGGGCAGCCTGTTCAGTGCTCTGTCACCCTCACAGGGAAGAAGGGTTTCCTCATGTTCAGGTTGAATCTTCTGTTTTCCAGTTTATGGCCATTGCCCCTAGTCCTGTCACTAGACGCCACTGAGAAGAGCCTGGCCCCAAAGACACCCACCCCTTAGATATTGATAAGCATTGATAAGATCCCCCCTTAGCCTCCTCTTCTCCAAGCTAAACAGACCCAGTTCTCCCAGCCTTTCCTCATATGGAAGCTGCTCCAGGCTCTTCATCATCTCAGTGGCCCTGCGCTGGACCCTCTCCAGTAGCTCCTTGTCCTTCCTGAGCTGAGGAGCCCAGAACTGGACACAGCACTCCAGGTGAGGCCTCACCAGCACAGAGCAGAGGGGGAGGATAACTTCGCTCGACCTGCTGGCCACATTTTTCTTAATGTGCCCCAGGATGCCATCAGCCTTCTTGGCCGTGAGAGCACACTGTTGGCTCATGGTCATCCTCTTGTCCACCAGGACTCCAAGGTCCTTTTCCCCAGAGCTGCCCTCCAACAGAGCAGCGCCCAACCTGTACCAATCCATGGGGTTTGTTCTTCCCCAGATGCAGTACTTGACACTTGCCCTGATTGAATTTCATTAGATTTCTCCCTGCCCAGCTCTCCAGCCTGTCCGGGTCACGCTGGATGGCAGCACAGCCTTCTGGCATGGCAGCCACGCCTCCCCAGTCTGGTAAACTTGCTGAGAGGACATTTCATCTTTCATTCAGGTCATTGATGAATGTATTGAATTTATTTAAAGGGGTGGATAGATCCACCCCTTTCACCACACAAGGTCTTCATTGCCAGGAGAGGGGACACTTCCTGAAGCCCCTCTCACTTCTGAAATCCTGGGGCTCTGGGGTTCAAGTGCAGCAAACCCCTGTGTAGCACAGAGATGGAGAAAAAGGGGCCCGGAAGCAGACGCGTGCCCCCCATACTGAGCTGATCCCAGAAGGTAGCAGAGGGAAAGGCTATGCTTTTGGGTCCTGGGAGTTTTATTTCAACTACTGCCTCAAGGAAAGGTTTTCCTCCCTAAAACAAGGGTGTTTCATGCTCACTCTGAAACTTAAGGTATAAAGCAAACCCAGCAGCACCTCAGCTGATTTATACATTGCAAATAAACCCAGGAAGAGCTAGGTCCCTTCATCTCCCCAGATAAGGGGCTTCTGTTACCACCCTTTCTTTTCACCCTTATTTTTCACTTACCTTTCCACCCCATCCCCTCCTACTTGCTCCAGCTCCTATCCATCAGGATCAACCACCGTTTCTCTCTGTGCCTGAGGCTCATATTAATTAAGGTTCCTTGCAGCTCTTCCCTTAGACCATCAACTGCTACTTGTCTTTTTCTGCTAATCTTCCTGAACCAGAGCACCAAAGCCACCTGGTGCTCATCTGCAGGAGGCTCTTTCACGCTGCCCTGTGGCCAGCTTTGGCCATTGGCTTCCAGAAGGGCCAGAAGTCAATCACCCACAGGCTGCTATGATTAGGAGTGATTGCACTTCAATCAGCAGCCAGCCCCGTGGAGTTCAGCAGCTTTGATTCTGTTTGATAGGAGAAAGGCATGTTATAAATATTCTAGCCTTGATCCCAGATGGTCAGGTAAATTTTTAAAAGATTAAATGGAACAAAGATGATGTTATGAGGGGAAGAGATTCTTCTCCCCCCAAGACTGAATAGAGTGCTCAGTGATGTATATAATACGCTGGAGGCCCCTGAACTAGGGACCACAACTGTAATAGGGGGAAACCCAAATGGTGCTCTGAGCTGGTACAGACCACAGGAGAAAAACTCCACTCAGTCAAGAAGCTTTTGCAATGAGAAATCTCACTTTAAAGGACATCATTAGGGTCCCTGCATAAAGATGAGAATCCGGATTCATATTTAGATACATCCCTAAACAACTGCTAACAAAGTGCTTCTAAATATTTAGTGAAACCAGAGACAAGTGAAGATACAATTAATGTCCTCAGCACGAGAGGAAAGAGCTGCTCTGTGCACGATGGCAAGGAACAAATCGTGGAGTCCTGTCAAATACCAGTCTCCTCTCCTCTGAAACCACCCAATCACTGCTGCACACTTTCCATGCTGTGGTAATTAAAATGCAGGCTGAGTCCTTGTTGGCTTCCCTTGGCTAAGTCAAGAATGCTAAAACGCACTCACAAGTACTCTTAAGTTCAGCCACTGCTATTCGTACAGCAGAGCCAGGAACAAAACATTTCAGAGTCAAGAAATCAAGGAGCCTGTCCCAAATCCCCCACGGTGGCAATCAGGCTGATCTCAAGCTCATCCTTCTCTAACTGGAAGTTATATAAGAAAAAAAAGTACAAATAATCTGTCCTCCCTCCTCAAATCCACACATTTAAAAATAGTAATCTTTTCCTGCATCTGACTTCAGCTTTTTGAGTTATCTCCATAACTACCAGGCAGAGCTGAGCTTTCTGCAAGGCTGAGCTTCCCCTGATTTTGAGGTGTACCCTGCCCCCAGGCTGCCCTGTCCTAGGAGAAGCTGACTGATCTATTTGCTAAAATCCAGATGGTAAGGACATCCCAATATGAAAAATTACAACATGGGGACATTTCTCGTACACATAGTTATTTCAGAGAGACAGACTTTCAGTCTTAGTGTTAGATGTAAGGATGCAGGAGAATAGACAACTGATGAAAACAAGCATACCCATACCCTTCTCTTCTAGAATTTGGACTTTTTCCAAATCAAAGATCTGTCATTAAAAATTTGAAGCTACTTGAACTTGCATCTTATCATTTTGTATCTTTTGTCTTATTGTTACTATATCCTGACTTATTCTGGCTATGGACTCCTTCCATCATACCATGCTCCATGTCAAATCCCCCTCTGAAAACACGATATACCAAATGGCACAGCACCACACAGGACATCTGTCTAATAGACTGTCATTCCTTTCATCTTCTTCACATCAAAACACTAACCATTTCCAGGCACTCTAGAAAGCCAGCATGGTCTCCACAGTGCCCCGAGATCAATCTACAGTTTTAATGTAGTTTTGTCAAAAAATATTAATGCACCTAATGGTAACATAATGAGGCAAGGCTTAACCCAGCTGCACGACAATTAAAGCAGATGAATATTATTTCACAGGATTTAGTCCATTTGCAAAGAAGTCACTTGCCTGCCTGCATGCCAGATTTGAAGCTACCGTTTTCTCTGATGTGAAATTCTACTTTCTGATCAAAAAAGTCTACATCTGACATGAAGAACTCAAGCCAACTTGATTTGCACTGATAATCTGCAGTTTTGAGAAAGTTACCATGTGGACCAGCTATTAGAAACATCAGAAAATCCTGGGATGATGGAAAGCACAAAAAAGCCATGTGTTCACGCTTTGGACTGTGGCTTTGGGTACTCAGATGAAGAGTTCTGTACCGAAGCAATGTCCTTGTCTGTCACTCTCTGCCATTTTCAAGGCTGGGATAATTCCTTTGCATGCTGTGCTCATACGGAGATACTCTGCATCACTTCAGTTCCCTAAATTTTGTTCCTCCTTTGACTTTGTATGTTTTGACTACTTCCTGAGTTCTGACATCCATCCTCAGAAGCCTTCCACACCTCCTGCACCCTAAATGAGTCCCACAAAAAGAAGGGGTGGTTTGGGTTTTGCTGTCTTTAATTCTCCACTGTGCCAGGGCTGGAACTTGGGCCCACTGGAGACATGCAAAGGGGTCTGGGAAGTAGCCAGAAAAGTCCTGAGCTATGGAGATGGAGGAAGGCAGGACCCAGCAGCAGCGGCTGGTGGGACAGCTATCCTCTGCACCACTCCTTGCACAAGGCTGCACTGAAATTGCTTTCCACATCTATGGATGTATCCCTACAATGAGAACTGCTCCTGCATGGACCTACAATTCAGATTCCATGTACTAGGCATGGAGAGTACAAACACTGTCCATAGAGAACGGCCAGCAGCTATTTGAATAGAAGTATTTTTCCCCTTGTTAATGAAATGCCATACCTCTTTACGGATATCTCACCATTTAGTTTTGGGATTCCTCAATCATCGGAGAGCCTTTCTTCCTGCTGTATAGAAAAACACCTGGAAGAAGGATACAAACTTGTTTCTATAGTAAAATTTAGTGATTCATAGAAATTAGTTAGACAAATTAGTTATAGAATTCATCAATGTCTCTAAGTTCAACATGGCACAGACATCTCTACATTTTGGATAAAGGAGGCCTTTCAGAGCTGTCAGCGAAAACAATCCTGCATGCTCTCTGCATGACACACAGCCCTGCTTGCTGGCGGCCCAGACTGGAAAATATGGGTCTGTACATGCACTTCTGCTTCCTTTGGAAAGTCTCCTGGCACTCATTCCCCAGCCAAATTCATTTCCATTTGCCATGTCCCTGAGCACCTTGGCTGAGCAGAGAGGACTAGGAAGGGACCGTCAGTTCAGCAGCCAAGCGAGAAATCTGAAGGTCTAACGTGCCTGTTGAAAGACACTCAAGGAATCTCCTGCAAGGACAACAAACCCCCAAACCTAACAATATCCACCTCGGGAGCCTGACTTCCTGTGTTCAGCAGATAGTGAAATGCAAAGCCCAAGCAGTGCTGTAAGCTGGGCAATTGCTCTGAGATGCCTGGATCTGTTTGTTTTCCCATTGCTTCATTTAATTCATAAAAACTGCAGGATTTCAAAAGAGTCCTTTCAAGCACCATAATGCTACAGGTAGAAAGACAAAAAGTGAAGGAGTTTTATGCACCACAGAAAAGGGTCTAACAGACCAATGCCCTGAAAAAGGGCAGATGATGAGCAGCTGGAAAAGCAGGAAATTAAGTGAAAAATGCTGGTGATGGAAGTGAGAGAGTGCAACAGAGCAAACACTTGCCAGCCAGGGAATGCCGCAGTGCAGGGAGGTCAGCACAGAAGAGCTGGCTGGCCTGTGCTCAGCAGGTTTCTGTTCTGGCTGTGAAAAAGCCTGTTCTTGCCAGCACCGTGAAAACTGGCCCAAGAAGCCGCCCCTCCTGACGTGTCTGCCCCGTCACTCCCAGGGAGGCCACATGCACTTCTGTTCTATGTCCTGAAGCTCCTCTGGGAATAGAACAGAGCTTGCTAGTGCCTCCAACCTTCCTTCAGACAGAGTGCAGTGGGCAGCCAACCAACCATGTCAACCAACAAACAACCCATCAATTATCCATTTGCTAAAAAAGCAGTCAATTAGACCCCTCATGGGCTCCCTGGATCAGTAAAAAATTCCCGGGTGGATGGGAGCACCATCTCCCATCTTTGTGCCCTTGGGATCAGAAGCCTCATTCTCGAACTGGTTTTATTCTTATTCTTAAGTCCTGATGTGCAGTAAATGCATACTCTATTTTGATAAACTATCAGTCATCTTACATCATTTGGTAACCTGACAGAGATCTACTTGCTGTTCCCCATCGCGAATCAAAGGGAATTTGCTTAATAACTCTCTACCCAGATGTGTGCAGCGAAGCCGAGAAAGTGGAGTTGTTGCCCAGTCTGGGAGAATGTCCTTGATCCAGAAAGGCACAAAGCCTACCCAGACCTGCTGCCAGCACTGTGTGCTGGTCTTTAGAAAGATCTAGTTTAATGAATGTAAGGCCGTGTCCCACACGAGCCCCAGCGACATGTGCCAGTCCCACCTGCTGCCTCGCACTGAGCACTGCACAGAGGCGCCGGGTACCAATTAGATGGGCATCTGGATTTTCTTCTCTGGAAGACTAGCAGGAAATTGACTGGGATGCAAACTCTCCGTGGGATTAATTCTTAGTAATTTCACATTTCTAAGATCATTCCTTGCAAAAGCTACAAACAGGCTAAAAATTCACCTCCTGGTGTTTCTGCTGTGAATTCTTTGCTTGGGCAACTCTCTGTTTAGAGCTGGCTTGAACTTCTGTGCTGCTCATTCTCAATTCCTTTTGTTCCTTACTAGGAACCTATCCTGCATTGAAATTGCTTGTTTTAAAAAGAACACAAAAAGCAGAGGGAGGTTATGTGAAAATGGAAAAAATTTCAGCTGTTCAAGATGACAATAAATGGAGGTTTTCTCCAAGTCAAGAAAACATCTTTTAGGAACTGATGAGAGACCCTGCACTATTCTTATAACCTCAAAACTGAGATGTAATACCTGAAAAGTGCTGCCTCTCAAATGATAGGGTTATTAACTTCTGTGCTGAGAATATTTACTAGATTACAGCTTATTTCCAACAACTGGCGTCTTTTATTAAGAAACTCAACTTGGATAATCAAGAACCACCCACTGTGAAATAAATGAAATATGATCTCCAGAGATACAATGACTTTCTTTACCAGTGCTGTGCCTCCACAAAATGGTAAAACAACCCTAACTTGGCAAATGCGGTTTTGGGAAAGAAATATTATATTTTATTTATTTATCTGTTGGAGACAGATGAAATTGTTTGCTAAATTACAGCAAAGTCTTAAGGAGCAATAAAGAGTGAACCAACAACAGACCTAATAGACTGACACTAAAAGCAGAGTCCCTCTTCCAAACTGTCAGCACCAGCTGCAAGCTTTAATGTTTCATTCAGAAGAAACGAGTGAACAAAAACATGAGAGAAGGCTACGCTCTTCTCTTTTTTCAAACAACACTTAACTCTCAATGAGTAAAAGTTAGAAGCTAGTTAAAGGATTTCTGACAGCCTATCTGTTTCACCATTGATGAGAGTAAACCTTGTTTGCCATCACTTCTGCATAGTGAAGCTTTTGGGATCCAGCAGACAGATCTGCAGGACAAATCTGCTCTGTTCTACAGAATTCACCGTTGCAGTGCTGGCCAGGTTAGGTGGCCCTGAGGTGAGCACAGCTGGGCACAGCTAAGCCTCATGCCAGGTTTTCTTCCACATACGCTTAATGAGTGCGTCAAGCTGGCACTCAAGGCCAGGATGCCCTGTCCTGGGGATCCTGCACTCGCCACCAAGCAGGAGCTTTCAACATGGAAACGACTAGAAATCTTCATTGCAAGGCAGCAAACACTGTGTGAGCTCAAAAAATTAATTTTCATGCACAGGGAGAGATCTGAGGAGGTGTCTGGTTCCCCTTAAAGACGCCAGGGGGATGAACATCCAGAGGAGCCAGTTTTGTAAAATGTAGTGAAAATATTCAGGAAAAGTCTTTTTTGTGCATGTTTGGCCTGGAAAGAAATGCATACACTTGTCTGCACTCTGCTGTCCAGGAAGCTTGGCTCTTTGGGTACCTCTTGCACAAGACAGCAGTATCAAAGATCTACACATTTGTCAGCTCTTAACTCTTAAAGGACTCCCAGTAGAGCTTAATTTTCCTCTATTTGGTACAAGTTTCTATCTGCCTAGCTTTGCTCACAGGGCAACAGCAAGAAGGATGAAATCTTTAGAGGCTGTATGATGTAGATGTTTCAAGACAGGTGTCAAGAAAACTTCCAGATAAAAGATTTTTCTTTGCCATCTGTAAAAGTTAGGCTCTTATTTCCACTCCCTGTGAGCTTTGCTTGTCTCCTACAGTAGCAGGGCATGCTCTGGGAGCAGATCTTTGCCGAAGTTGGCAGCTGCGCTGGGGCAACACGACCCCTGAGCTTCGCAAGTCACAGCAGCAGGCTGTGAGATTTGCATTTGGACTCACAACAAAGAGAAAACTGGTTTAAAAGATTCTCCTGACTGAACTCTGAAACTGTGTCTTTTGTTCTTCGGTAAGCATGTGATATTCTTACAAAGAATAGTCAAAACCCATTAAGTTTACTTTGTGCATCTCAATGATGTACCAGGACACACAACCCTCTATAACAACGTAATGATCTGATCCAGAGAACACCAACATCAGTCACTATTTGCAGCTATGAAGCAAAACATACTCTCTCCAACTTTCATGGCTGAGTCTTGACTTCCACAGAAGTTATGGATGGGGGTATGCTTTTCTTTCTTTTTTTTTTTTAATATTACTGGATGAATTTCTATTTTTTAATGTTTGAACCACTGCATTCTGAAAGGCAGATTTTTCCTCTTTTTTGCCACAGATATAACATCATTATGTTGTTTGTAGGAATTATGGTTTTTATCTTCCTGTCAACAAAATATGCATGCAAATAGAGTTAGATTATTTATAGAGCAACATCAAATTAAACTGCTTGTATAATGACTTAAAACTGGTTATCGCCATCCTGCATAATATCTGTTTAAACACACCACTTGCAACAACTTTCCTAATCAAAGGAGGAAACAAAACACAATGTCACTAATTTTATGCATGCTATAATGTGCTGTTCAGCTCTCAGCATTGCAGCCCTGCACAGAGCAGGAGAATGATGCTGGTTTTACCCACATACACTCTTCAGCTTCTACACAGCTCTTTGGAGAGTATTGTATTGGCCAAATTTCAGATTTCGGGTCTCAGACACATTTGAAAAGCTGATGGACACAATCAAGCACATTCTCTTGCTCCTGCCATGCAATACCAGAGTCTTGGGTGAAGGCTGGGAGCTGCTGAAACAGGGTCTGTCCAGATCTATCCTACCTACAAGCTCTATCCAGATTGGGGATGGGAGGTTTGGGACTTCTGGGGTTATTCAGTTACTCCACAGAGCATTTTAAACACCCACAATCCTCAGTGGGGCACGGTAGGGCAGGTGGGCAAAGACAAAATGCTGGGCTCTGGGATACCCACCTCCTGGCCCATCTGAGCCAACCAAGGAGCACCAGCAGGTCTGCGAGGTTGGGACACACTGTGAACTGGTATTCTATTCACCCAGATAAGCCCCAACACCTGCCTCCACCAGCCAGCACAGTCCCACGGCATCACATCTGACAGAGCTTGGCTGGTTTGCAGCACCTCGGTTGCCCACTGGAGCCTGGCACTTAGCCACTTTCCCTAGGAAAACAGCAAGCTTCACATTTTGGGCTGCCCTTCCTGCCTTGGCCTCATCTGCTCACATTAACTGAAAGCTATTAAAATCATCAAGTGCTTCAGAAATGGCTTTTGTCAGAAATAGAGCAGCATTCTGGCTGCCTTCCCTCTGGTCACAGCTACAGCGCAGACTGTAAGGAGCCTCACCCCGACATCATGAAAACCACTTCTATCCATTTCTAAACTTTCCTCCTTGCCTCATGTGTACCTGAGACATCAGCAAGACAGTGTCCTTACACCAGCAGCAGAGCTACACTGAACATCTGAGAGAAGGAAGAGTAACCCACACCAACTGCTCATAACTGCGTTGCCTTTTCAGGAAGCCATGGGAAGCCCTAAACTGGGTGCAAACAGAGCAGTTATTTAAAAAAAAACACTAAACAAAACCTGCACCCACTGCCCAAGCAGTGGCAAGTTCAAAAGCCTGATAAATGCCCAAGGGGTGAGGACAAGCAGCACATTTGGTGAGCAGGGCTTTTGGACATGGGCGAGGAACTCGTGGTCCAACACAGCTCTCACAGGCAGAGTATGAATGGGGCACTGGGAACACCGGCTCTGAGCTCGGAGAGGCTGCTCAGTGCTCACAGGGCAGTCCTCATCACGCTGAAGCATGCGAGAGCCTGACAGGAAATAAATTGGACCTTCAGTCAACTATTTAGAAGTGCTAGAAACTCCCCGGTGCAGGTCATTTAATTTAGTAAGGAAAAAAACAGAGTTGAAATTTTTTTTCCCTGCCTCCCTGACTTTTTTTACCTCTTGGACTCACTCTACTGGTGAGAGAGGAGCTGATGCTATAGAAAGAGTCATCTTGGTGGCTCTGGTCCACACTGAAGCAGGAATCGAGCTCTTTTTCTATGAGCTCCTGTTTTTCCTGAACAGTTCAATGATGCTGGGTTTGAAGTGTTGTCATTTACTCACAGAAGAAACTGCAGAGGAGAAAAGTTTTCCCTTTTATCTCTGTTGTTCATCATAATTACAGCTTTGGCTTGTATCACTCCTGCACTCAAAAAATTGTGCCAGTCAAAGGGTGGGTATTTCCTTGCAAAGCTGATGCTGGTGGCTGGTATGGATAAGGCAGGGCAGGCAGATAAGGAGGAGCAGAGCTCTCTTATCCTAAAATCATCTTCTGCCTTCATCCCCCACATGTCCCTGCTGAAGAGGGGAAGGAAACCACCTCTCTTTTCAAAAACTCTCACTGAAAGGCAAGGACAGTGAAAAACTGAAGAAATTGTCTTCCCTCCAAGGGAAAAAAGGCTAAGGGAAGGAAAAATAGACACTTATGGATCCTACATGAACGTGTTTTGTACCAATAAAGACCTATTTAAAATGGGAGCAAGTCTTACCCTCAGACCCCACTCACTCAAAGCAAATTTGCTTTCTCAACATTTCCCAGCAAGATTATGGATTCACTGGACTTCAGAAGCGATTAACAAGCACAGTGCTGGCCGACAGCAAAGGCAGGAGCTGTTCCGAGGGCATTTCTTAAACTGCCAGCCCCACTCTGAAAGCCACCTGGTTGCACTGCTTCTATCTGCAATTCTCATGGATGCCCCAAGGGTGATAGTCAGTATTTCTAATAATACCTGACTGTTCCTTGGGTGTGTAACAGATGAACTGCCTCTCATGGCTACAAGATTTCACCCACAGGCATAAAATAAACCAAGGTCAAAATCCTTTATTTGAGTCAAGATGTATTGATTGACAGCCTGGATGCTAAACAGGCTGGGAAAGAAGATTGTAACACTAAACCTACAGCACTGGGAAAATCTTCCGG
>NW_010261987.1:0-8831 GCF_000690775.1 Eurypyga helias | reverse complement strand
ATCCTGTATGCAGAGTCTTGGCACAGGATGACTTCCTTAAATCAAATTATCATAGTTCTCTGTAGGTGTGAACTACCCGCTCTGTACCCATGCACTGCAAACACGTGGGGTAGGTGTGATCTTGGAAAGATCTCTACAGCCAAGGAAGTCCCTTGAGGTCTGGGCCAAAGGACCCTGCACCCTGCGCCCCTGCAGCTGGAGGTTGCCTAGGTGGCAACGCTGACATGGAAACCAGTGGCCAAATCAGCCCCATGGCAGGGCCAGGGAGCTTCACACCACTTGTGCAGTTGCTCAAGGTGCTCAGCAAGGTGACATGTGTTTCCCCGAAACCATGACAATCAGAGACTTGCTTTAAAAATAAAGAAATGCTGCATTTCTGGCAGCAGAGATAGCAGCTTCTGCAAGGTGTGAGCATGCTGTCTTCCTGTATCCCTGGTCAAATCTGGGCCAGACTCAATCTCTGTCCAGCTGTGCAATAAAAAACTCATTATTAACAAGGTCGCAGGATTAAGCAGGAGAGGAAACAATTTTGCACATTTGAGCATGTATCCTAACCAGCCAACAGCAGCCACTGTTAAGGTGAACCACTGGAAGAAGGAAGCACTTCCCAATCCCCCTCCATGTCACATTTACCCCACTACAGATGGATAACCCAGCAACAGCACTTTCTCTCTTTGAGCCCTACTCTGCAGGGCAGGTTTAGCTCCTGCTGCTGCAGTGGGACTCGGGTGCTGTGGTCAGTGGCTGGCACTCCAGGGAAGGGGCTGCAATACTGGGGAGGGGACATGCGTGGCCTGGGCTGCATGACTCCAGCCCCTCTGCTCAGCACCACCCTGTGACATCAAACACCCCCGGCAGCCGGCCGCACAGCACGCTCTGCTGGGACAGAGCTGGGCAGCAAAAAGAAGACCTGCATTTCTCTGGATAGGCAGCCCTGCTCAGCAAGTCCCTTTCCACACCCAGACACTGGGTGTTGTGACCTGATGGAGGAGGTTGCAGGTAAATCATAGAAGAACCCGGAGAGATTTTCTCAGTGGTGGAGGCAATCTGAGCAAGGAGAGGCACCGATATCTGCTGGTGTAAGGAGGGAGATAAACAGCCATTTGGCTGGACCCTGAGCTTCCTACTTGGAAAGGTGTAAAAGGGAAAAATACAGTCAAATGGGGACTGGAAAGCCTGATGAGATAGAAACTCAGGTCGCACTTTCTTGTCCCCACTTGACAGCTTTCACATTTTGACTGAACTAGAACATTAATAAACAATGCATCATGTGTTCTCACTTTCACGGGCTTTTCACTGACATGTTGACGTGTGGTTTCTCATCCTTTTTTAATATAAAACCTGAGCATAGCGTTGGGACTCATCCTGCAGTTAGAGCTGACAGCTTGGAGTTTTCACTCATCACAGCTAAAGGCATTAATAAAAGCTATTTTGCTCATGTGCATGAAGTTGAATCTGGGCTTAATGGATTTTTCTACCACAGAAGAAGAAGAAAAAAAATTAAAACAGTATATTCTGGAACTACTTAAGTCTTAAACAAGCAACAGAACAGTAAGCCAAAGGGAAGAGAAAGTTTTTACTAAAATGTGCTCAGACCTCCGAGCAGAACTTGAGAAATGAGGAATTGCCAGGAGGGAGTTTTCTCTGCAGCAGGCTATTGTTGTAGAGCCTGCAAATTGTACTTAAACACTAAATTGCTCCATTGTTAGAAGCACTTAAAACATAAAACCCAGCAGAAACAGGTTTCCTTGTTCTGCTGTGGGAGGTAGTGGAACTTTTAGATCAATTGTTATGCAAATCCGCCTCTAGTTTCAACCTAGGTTAAAAGCTATTCTCCAGTCAATTAAAATCAGACTCTCTGAAGTGGTTCTTGCACCAAGCTTAACTTTCCATAGATGTCAGGCTGCGGTTTTGCATTTTAAAAGGTAGCTAGGAGTCCTATTCCTCTTTCACAAGAGATGGGGAGGGAAGAAGGACACTAGAAGGACGTGGTTGTGCAGTTGCAGAGGGGTGGGCTGGTCCAGCAAGGTCCACCAGAAAATCCCACCCCAGACAGAGGGCTGACAGTGTGCATGGATGTACCTGGCTAAAAGCAGAGCATTTTCCAGGTTGATACAGGTGGGCTGAGATGGGGCAGAGCTATGGATCAGACACAGCCTTGGGACAAGATTCCTTGCACCCCGCTCAGCCCTTGCACAGCCCGCAGAGCAATGCTGCTTCTCCTCCCCACAAGCACCAGCCATGCCACCCTCCCGGGAGCGTGGGGAAGGGGTCACTGGCTTGCACAGCAGCAAAATTTGGAGGGCTCGTGATAGCACTAAACGCTCCCATGAGTGCACCCAGCACTGCTGCGTCCTGGTCTTCGGCAGCAGCCAGAGCCATGGGCACCGAGTTCTCCTCCATGGCATGGAGCTGCTCAGCCCTACGGTTCCCCAGTGCTCCTCTCACTGCCTGTGTTACAAAAAACATCTGCACGACAAGACATGGATGCACAATCCTCCTTTTTCTAAGGCGCTTGGTTTATGCTTCAAAAATTAAGCATCAAACAGCTCATAGTTCAAAACCGCGGTAATTTGCACTTCTTAGCAGGGTGGTTTATGTGAACTTGTGTTTTCGACTCCCTCATCTCAGCCCGCGAGTCGTTACCTGCTCCTCCACCTCTTCAGAGCAAAGCCTGCATTTCGGGAAGACCGGTTCCGTAAAACTGCTCCTGGGTGCACGGGACAGATAAACAACATGCAGTTGATTTAAACACACCATTTTACAGCAGGCAGACAGGTCTCCCCTTCAGCAACATGCTTTTTTGGCCAGTACGTGAGTCGGTCAGTAAAACGCATATTGTTAGTCAGGATGCAGGATGTGCGTGATGAGCAACTCGCATGGTGCTGAGACCTCCCCTATGGGAACTGGATTTGCTAAGGAAGCCTTGGCTGCAAACACAGCTCATCTCATGCTCGGCAAAACCTGAGCAAATAACAGCAACACCCGCCCAAGCACCACAAGCTGGTGAACACCCAAGTTGCACCAACCATGTAGCATCCAGGAGGATCAGTGCTGGGGACTCGGGGATGCGAATTGTGGGTTGAAAGCTGGCATATAACACAGTCCGCACTCCAGCGAGGGCAGCGAGGCAGTGGGTGGGATAACGGAGGATGATAGCTGTACGTAACAGAAATCATAACAATTCAGAGGGTTAGTTTGATGAGAGTCCTTATCTCAGCTCTGATGCCTGGGTGTCAGAGCTCCTAAGCCTGTTTTATTGGTTAAGTATGTGGTTTTATTGCCATTTATAGAAGTGTGGCTGCATACAGAGCAGCAAGGGAGCACATCAGCTGAGAAGCACTGAGCTTGCACCAGCTGCTATGTGAGAGCATCCAGACCACAGCCAAACCTCCATGAGAGGGTTGATAAGTGCATGTGGGGGGCTGCCTAAATTTCCAGGTCATGATCGCTGGCTGACGTGTAAAAGCAACTCAAATCACTTTTCCTTGTTGATGAAAATTTTGCAATAGGGAGCAGGGAGTCAGAGGGGGATGAAGGCCTCCCTTCTCTCATGTCACCCGTGGGCTCTTTCCCCATCTCCTTTCCAGGTTTGTGACTATTTCTACACTCTGCCACCTTCTATATTAAGTATCACCACTCATTAATGATACCCCTTCTGGTACACTCCCAGGGAAACCCACAGGGACTGGCCACTGCAGCAGGGTCTTACATAGAGCTCAGCAGCGTCTCCAGGCTCCTGGCTGATATAGGAGCTCTTCCCAGAACCCCAGCCCTTAAACCTCACTCATCCCTAAGTCCGCAACTCTAAAAGCCAAAGAAGCCCATAAAGGAGTGATGCCCACATTTGTGCTTGCCCCTCTCAGGGCCGCCCTGCTTTGAGGGTTGCAGATTCCCCACCTCTAAAAGGGATGACATGGCACTGACTGCCTTCATGATGTTCTTTGGGAACGGCTGAGGGACACACGGGTTAGATCCCCCAGTAGCAGCAAGGAAGTAGTGTCTTGGCTGCCTCTTCCCAATGCAAAAATTTCAGGTTCTTTCCAAGGGACTGAAAGCAAAATTCGCATCATTCCTCTCTCAGAAGAGACAGCCACACTATTTTACTTTGTCTCAAGGGAAACCTACTTTTGAGATAAAGGTAGGCTGCAGAGATTTTACTTTCCTTCATGTAAATATATGGGTAAAGGAAAAAACCTGAGGGATATTGCAAATCTTTTTCCAGGCTGGTGCATAACTTTGTGCACAGAAAGTGGATCTGGAGATGGGTGACTCAGGTTCATGTGCAGGCATACTTCTGCCAAGCTTTTTTTTTTATATGTATTATTATTTCTCTCTGGCTACTTGAAGCAAAATAAAATATTTGGCCTCAAGCTGCTCTGCTGAACACTGTCCTAGTTCTTCCCAAACAAGACTAGCCTTCAGGTAGTCACTGTACATTAAGAATGTCTTACAGAGAAGGCCAGTGTCCCACCTGATGGACACCAAAGAGTTCATGTGTTGGGGGAAGCTGGGAGAGCAATGACCCACAGCGACTGCCTGTGCTGGTGTGTTGAGGAAAGGAAGGATGTGACAGCAGGGCAGATGCACTGCCCCACTCCCCTCACAGCCAGACACCCCCATCCCTGCCCCATCAACCCCATGGGCAGGTGAAAGCCCCGGGTGGTGGAACTGCAGCTCCCACCTGTGCTGGCTGAGCTGATGCTGCCCGGGACCCCCAGAGCAGCTGGGTTTCACAGCCTGGCACCCACTGCTGCAGAGCACCCAGGTACCAGGTCAGTGCTTGGCCTGGAGCAAAGGGCACCGGGAAGGAATCGGCCACCTTTGGGGAGCCCTTTGCGAAGAGCCATCTGAGCAGCTGCTGTCTATGATCCTCACGCCGTGCAGTCTCGTCTGTGGACCCAGAGCCCATCTTGCAGGGCACATGTCCTCCCAGCAGCAGGAGACACACATCCAGCTGTAACCCATGGAATTCCACAGACACCTGGCTTTCATCTGAAATAAGCTCAAAATAACTACTTGGTTCATTCAGCAAAGGCAACAAGAGGCAAGTAGATTAAAAAATCCTCAAGCACTAAAAATCAGCAGCTACCGAGAGGCTGTGGGAATTGGCACATTAGATACCGCAGCTGCACAGGCAGCTCCTTGCCTGTTTCTGCAGTTTCACTGTGCAGCGCCTGGCAGCCTCACAGCATCCCACTGCCTGTGCGTGGGCTCGTGCCACAGCAGTGGGTGCCCAGCAGTCCCCAGCTCACAGCATCCCCTGTGCCACCTGCACAACAGCTCTCAGGAGAAGAAAAAAGGAAATGAGTGGGAGAGAACAACATGCAATAGTTATTTTAGCTTTGCATTAAGGTTTGTTTGTCAAGTAAAATTGCCCTCTCATGGGGTTTAGAGCACTGAAATGCTGGGATATTTAACTGCCTACCTGTCAAGGTTTACTCCAGCCCCTTGGTCTGGAACCATTCTGCAGATTGTTCCATCCCCGCTGGAACAGCATTGCTTTAACGACATCTTTACAGCCTTAATGGATGTCCTTGGTAAGGATTACAGCCCTGCTGTTAGAAATTTGTTGCAGGACAATGCTTAGACAATGATAAAATAGCTACCGGGGAGCTCGGAGTAACAGCAGTGCAATTCACAGTGCACCGCCAGTTGTGTTTGCATTCATACCTTCTGCAGAAACATGAACCATCAGAATGATTGTAATTAGCATAGGACTAATTCACTGAGCTATTTTGGTTTCCATTTCATTTAGAAGAACTCTCAGGACCGTACGTCATCTGAGAGGAGAGTATTACAGACCAGCACGCGCATCCCTCCGTGTTGTGGTCTAGTCTTGCCGGCAGTTTCTGATAACGGCTCATGCTGCAGAGCACACGTAAGCCATGAGTGAGCTCAACTCTTTCCTCAGAAATCCTGTTCCATACTGACCCTCTCCCTATGGTAAGCCCTCACACACCCAGGAAACAGCAACCCTTGCCCAAATAGCTTAAAGTTTGGGTCCCTTCACAGAGGAACACAATGCTGCAGAGGAAGAGACAGATTCCCTCTTTAGATTTCCATGTAGAAAGCTGTCTCATGCACAGATAAGGTGTGGAGTCAGACTAATGTAGTGTTGAGATTTGTGTCCAGATTCTTCCCAGAGCAAAGAAATTAAATGGTCAGGTTCTTTCAGAGACACTCAGGAGCTACCTACTCATCAGGTGACTGTCACAGAGGTTTTGCAATAAATCATATAGCACTAATGATCATCAAACTGTTTAACCATGGAAAATTGCTTCAATGTTACCCCGAAGTATTAATGAATGATCCATTAATTAATTCAAATTATTGAACATTGGCCTTGCTTTCCTGCTGGGCTAGAATGACTTCATGCCAAATCCAAATAGGAGAGTGGCCTTTAAGCCGTGTCTGAAATCATGGTGGGCATGAATACCCCAGATACCTGTGGGCCAGCAGCAGCCAGCGCTTATTTGCTTCAATGATGCTGAGCAAAGGACAAAACAGGAGGCTGCTCCAAGCTGGAAAGATCTTTGTGGTAAGAGGGAGCAGATCCCTTTACAGATCCAATCCATCATTACATCTCACCCAGAGGAGACCCCGAAGCTCATTTGAACTGACCCTTGTCAGTCCCTGGAACAAAAGCAGATTTGCAGGCACTGGCTGTCCATGCTGCTCCCACAGGTGCTGGTGCCTTGGGCACAGATAGGAAAACAAGTTTCTGATGCACAAGCACTGTGCTTTTTAATTTTCCAGGTTAGTCAGTAAATTCTGGAGAGCTTTTTACATCCTCTCCTTCTGCAAAAGTACTAGGTTATTGATTCTATGCTAAAACAAACAAACAAACCTACTTGGGTTGTTTATAAAGAGGTTACTAATGTAGTAAATTACTTGATACAGGAATAAATTCACGGTGGTGTCAACCACTTAACTGGCCAGTAAGCCAGTGATACCTGCCCAGCAATAGTTAGAAACTGAAGGTGTTTTGAACATAGCAGGAATCCAATAGCTGAGGGGTGACCACTGACACACAGGAAAAAGTTGAGATGGGATGTTTTATATTCCATGTTGAAGACAACGTCCAATGCCTGGAAGCTGAATCTGGGTGAATTCAGTCTTAAAATAAGCAGTTGTTTCCCACCTCAGTGGGAGACTAAACACTGAAAGAACAGGGAAGTTTTTAGAAGGAGATCTTTCTGAATGGTAGGATTTCATCTGCATTCAGGGAAAAACATCCTTTGCAAGTGCAAGATTACATTAGCCTTGTTGCATCCCAGGAGGAGAGTTGCACATAGCAGGTGGATGGAAAGAAATAAAATGTCACTAGAGTCTCCCTAGGCCGGTGAAAGAGAGAGACAAAATGAGTAAGGAAGGGACTGAGATCTCCTGAGCTCAGACTTTCCCATCTCACACCTTTTTGCCAAGGCACAGGGATGCTCATGGTGAAGAGCCTCCCACACAAGCTTGATCTCACCATACTGGCAGAAGAAATCTTGGTGCACCCAGCTCTACCCCACATCAGCCTGACTTCCTGGGGAAGCTGAGTGGAAATCAGTGGGACTTTGGATAATGGTGGATGATAGCCTTAATTCACAGCCAGGAGGGACTGCAGCACTGATTTTAATAGAAGCAGAATTAGATCAACTCCAGCTACTAGAGAAAATCTTCCCCAATAATTGTTATTATAATGCAAATCACTATGGCACCAGCCACCAGCACGTTGTTAACCATTTCCATGTAGGAGTTCATTAAAATGGCAAAAAGCCTGCAAGGGAGAAAGCATTCTTTCCTCCTGATACAGAGCAGCAAACGAGGAGGTGAGAGTTGAAAGGACTCACCCTTGATCTCCCCAAGAGTTGCAACAAACCAGCACGCTTCCACCTCCATCCCCTGCCTCGGAAAGGAGCCAGCCCCTCGCATTGTCCTCAGGGCCAGGCTGGGGAAACACAGGGCACATTATTAAAAAGCGAAGAATAGCTCCTACCTAATAACAAGTGCCATCCCTTTTTTAAATGACTGGGGGATCAGGTGTGACACTGAAGCAATATAGATGGGAGGGGAAATAAAAAAAAAAAACCCCACAGCCCTAAGGTGGTGAGGATTAGCCAATTATACATGCAGGAAGCTGTATTAATTAGAAGCTTTTCAAGGGAAGAGTCAAAGGACTTTGCAAACACAGATGGAAACTGATTTTACAAGCAGTGGTAAGTCCCAGTGTTGGAGAGGCATCAACAGTGCAACGTCCTCTGCTGGCATCCCTAATTACTACAGGGGATGGCTCCAGTCAAGCCTGCACTGCACCAGCAACCACCCATCACTGACCAAGAGCAAGCCAGCGATTAGTCTGATTGATTTTGGGGGAAATATTATGATATTAAAATGAATAATCATGTAGCTGGGGCTGGTAAAGGATATTCCCTACATAATAGTCATAGCTCTTTCTAAGAGCCCAAAAGCACCTGGGTCATCTGATCACTCAGAAGTGGTCCCTTATCAGTGGCTCAGGGAGGAGGAATTGATTTTTCCTTTTTCTTAATGACCATGTGTAATGCAGCAGCTTTATGTGCTAGTCAACAAAGACCCAGGCTGTTTAAGAGGATTTGATAATAGCTCACACCTGAAACTTCCCCACCCCCCCCACCCCAGGCAGAGGGAAGTGCAAAGCAGAGTGTGGAACAAATCACAATTAATTTGCTTGCTTTTATATGGTTATGGCCATCTCCTTTCCTGCTTGAGTCAGGGAAGCTCAGAATGCGGATTTGTTTACAAACATCAAAATGAGTCCCTATGTTACACATGTAACACAAGCTGTGTGGCGCGGTTGACAC
>NW_010261986.1:0-1936 GCF_000690775.1 Eurypyga helias | reverse complement strand
TCCTCGGCCGGTGCGGGCCCAGCTTCCCCTCGGGGCTGCGGCCGAGGCACTGTGAGCTCGGGTCTCGTCACGCCGGGATGGGCCTGCTCCTTCCTGTCTGCAGACCTGCAGGCAGCAGGTCATTTCTCTTGGAAGGATCGGAGAAAGACAACTTTGGAGGAAAAACCGCACAAACTATTGCTGTCATCTAATGCCTACAGGTAACGCTTGTATTTGATGTAAATAGCTACAAGAGAATGGAAGAAACAATAAATGTCCCCTACATCAGGCAACTACCAGCATGGTTTGGTACCTGCTCGCTTCAGAAATTACTTAGCTACCTAAGTCTGAATGTCAGAAAGTTCAGAATTCCACATGCTTTTCAATTCCTACGTGAAGTAACTCTAGGGGAGCACGTTCTCTTAGCTCCCCTCTAGAATATAAACGTGTGCTCTCCGGTAAGGGTCTCCTGGCAACTGCTGGGCCATTGCTTACTTTGGTGAGAAATGCCCCTAGGTGATAGGTATCATAAGTAAGAATCCATTAGTCTTGCTGTTAAACAAGAAAAGATAAAACTAATTTATTACTGTTTTCTGTAATACTTTATTGCTCTTAAAATAATTTGCCGTCACAAAAATCAGCCCATCACACCTCCTCGTGATTTCTTGCTCTTTTTCACTCTGCAAGACAGAGAGGCTCCAGCTGAGCTTATTAGCCCCACCCCTGAATTGCTTACAAATTCAGGGCAAATCTCTCACTTGCAGGGATAATCTTTGTTGAAAGGATGATTGCTGTTCATAGGGGCTCTGATTTTACTGAGGTAAAAGCTAGTATTTTCTTGTTTTAATTAAATGCTTTTAACTGATAGCACTTATTGATAGGAAAATAAAATGTTTGCATTGCTTTCCTCTGATGCTGTTTCTCAATTTCTGTTATACGTGGAGTTTTTGCTTAGGGACGTTCTGGAGAGCGAGATACCACGCAGGTTGTTAAGAACGGTCTCTTGTATTTGGGTCAAGTCTCTTAGACAGATGAAACTGTTACTGTAGTAGCATCTCCTGTGAGCAGGGATCCTCGCCCTGTTTGCGTGCAGAGGACCCAAGGCAGTAAACCTGTTTTCTGTGACTGGACTGGCCCACGTGGTCACTTGTAGAAACTTCGTTTGTTTGTTTTCTTGCTGTCCTTTGCATCGGTAACAGTCTCATCAATGTGAAAGAGTTCTGCATAATCCTGTCTGTATCATTACAGCTTACCTTTTTTTTAAAGAGTGTATTCTTTGTGTACTTGGCGATAAAGCAGTATGTGGAGTATTGTATGTGTTTTGCTAGTGCTGGAAACTTTTAACTAAGCTTTTTTTAGAAACTTCGTAAATTACAACATCTGTATGGTTTTGCCTGGGTTGTAGAACGGCAACAACATCTGTATGGTTTTGCCTGGGTGGCTCTCTCCTTGGTTGTAGAAGGGCAGTGGCAAATGAGTTCACTAGTAGCTGGGGAGCAGCTCTGGGCCGATAGTCTGTCAGCTGTTTGTGTAACCCCGTCAGCGCCTGGCAGAAACGTGTCTGACAAATGCTCGGAAGGGCACATCTAGCTCGGGGCTGTTTGGTGCTCCCGCAGAACGCGTCGTTATAAGCATCTTCCCACGTATAGATGGCGTTGTGGAAATCCTCGGGCAGACGCTCTGCTGCCTACCCCAGAAAAGAGCCCTCTTAACGGAGCAGGTGTAGCCTTGTCCTGTGTCCAGGCGGTGCGGTAGCGGCTCTGCTCCGCCGCTGCTGCGAACGGCAGGGGCGGGGGTGGCGGGGATGCTGTGAGCGGGGCGCGGGGGGAGCTTGGCTGGCGGTTGCGGGGTTTCTGCTGTTGCAGTAGTGATGACAGAACGGGGGGACCTTGCAGGGACGGAGCACATGAGCGACCTGCGCGTTGGAGGGGCAGTTTGTCACCCGAGTAACCGCACC
>NW_010261985.1:0-2985 GCF_000690775.1 Eurypyga helias | reverse complement strand
GGGGGGGGGGGGCGTGAAGAGGTGCTGCGTGTGTGGAAGCGCCACGCCTGTGCATAGGCAGCACTCGGGCTCTGTGTATGGGGAGAGGGATTTTGGGGAGGGAGATGAGCTTGGTCTACGTGGGAGCTCTGTACCGCCGATCTGTGTGTGCAGTGATGGAAAGCTTTCCAGGGGACTGGATCTCTGGCCATAAAGGTCTCCAATATGAACGGGAGTTCTTAAACACACTGTAGGAAAGGGGTCTCCCGCGTGGGCTAGAGCTCCCCCGCGGAAAGAGGAGACTTGGGGGGGCCGGGAGTGAGTCTCTGCGAGCACGGAGCTGTTGTTTTGTTTGCGATGCGTCTCCGGCTTGACGGGGCGTGTGTAGGATTGTGCATGAGCGCCGTGCGCGTGGGCTGGGGTAGGTGTGCAGCGGCTTTGGCTGTCGGCAGGGAGGGCTGAGCAGAGGCAATCCCATGGTTCGGGGATTCGAGCACGCGCCACAGGACTCTGCTCACAGGGCTTTGTCCGAGCCGCTCGGCTGCGGAGCATCGCTAAATTCAGCGCGGGCGCTTTCTATTTTGGGTGTTTCTCTGCACACCTTTGCTCCCTTCTTCCGCCCGGCTGGATGTCAGGCCCTCCGAACCGCGGCTCTCCCGCACTAGTTGAGGAGCATCGGCAGGAGAAGGAGCGGTTCCCTTGGAAACCTCTGGATGCCCAGCAACAAGTCGCTGGCAGCTGCCATGTGACCAGGAGCATTAATCAGACATGTTGTATGAATCAGGTCAGCTGGGGCCAAAGTCCAGCTCGCTCCCCCTTCGCCTCGTTGCTAATTACAGCGCCGCAAAGGCTGCTCTGAGTAGGGGGTGGAAAACAACTCGAAATAATTAAATAAAACCATGACCTTTCCTGTTGTGGCTTCTAAGTTCATCCCAGACTTTCTCCATGAGAAAAATCTGTCCAATCCCCTCTTCCACTGAGACAAATGTAGAATGCAAACGAGGGCGGCAGAGGAGTCTCGCACGGTGGGAAAGCCAGAGAGAATGAATCTGCCGTAGAGGCAGCGAGTTCCCAGGTCTCGTCTCGCAGCGAGCCCTACATTTCAAATGCACCTTTTGAACGAGTAGCTCGGGCTTGAGCCACTTTGGACTCGGCAGGTACACCTCATGTTCACAGCCCTTCGGAAATCCAGTTTTCCCAAGTCTCGGCTGAAATTGCTGGCCAAAATGACCGGTTAAATGACAGGGAGAGGACTTGAGTACAAAGTCCTGCCTGATGCCTCTGAAGGAAGAGGCTACAGCTCTCAGGAAAACAGGCAGTGCCTGTATGCTCCTCATCCCTTGTGAACAACTGCAAAATGGCTGTTCTTGGAGGGTTTATTCATCCTGCCCTGTGGCCCATTTCCTTAACCTCAGCGGGGCCCGTCTCCATCTGACTTAGGAGCAGAGACTCAAAGGCAGAAGCTGGAGGAAAATCAAAGATGATTTGGTAGCCGCAGCTCTGGGCAGGGGAGAGCAGCAGTTACCGCATTAAGACTGAACTGAGAGCAAATTGGGAGAGTCCTGGTGAGCAAATGAGGTAAAGGGAAAATTAAGGATGAAGACACCCAGCTGGGTAATAACAGCCATAAGCACCGGCCTCAGCTCCTTGCTCTGGGTTTCTTTGCCTAGTAGGATCTTGTAAGGGAATTAGGTACCCGAGTCTCACTCTCCTGGTGATGTCTGCTCTGGAGGGACTTCGGCACCCCTCAGCATTTGCTCTAAGATGCCATTTGCAGTTTCAGACCCTGTCCTTTTCACATTTCCCCTAAATTCCTGCTTTGCCAGGATGAAGCCAGAGCAAAGGCTTCCAGGTTTGGCTCCTGAATGAAAATCTCTCACAGAGACACATCCAAGGCCGGGCACTACTAGCAAAGCTGTAACATCTTCTTTTGCCCATCCACCAGTCTACGTTCTTCACGCTGTGAGTAACGCGTTGCAAGGTCGTCGGGTACTGCTCCATCTCCGTCTCCTCCTTCAAGAGACCAGTGCTTGAGCCTCCCGGAGTATTCACTGATTCATCTCGAACCCAGGTACATTCTGTTCAAAACTATCTTTCACCTTGGGCAACAACAAAAACATCACAGTCAGATTCGTGGCTGATTCTTTGCCAGCCAAAGGATTTGGCCCATCATCCGCGACAGTGCTGAAGGGCAGAATGAAAGAGGTGGAAAGAGAGCACCTGGCTTTATTCTAATGATGCTGTAATCTGACTGGCAGCCAGTGCCACTTGAACATGGGCTCCCTTCATGGCATCTGCTCGTGGAGCCGGGTCTGAGGAGCCCGGTACTTACCCCCAGGAGATCTGTTCGTGGCAGCCAGCAATTCTCCAGATCAGGTCTGCATGTGGATCTCGCACGGCACCCAGACCAAGTCTCTAACTTTGGAACATCTTTATTTATATCTAATTAATGTTACAACCAAATATTGGTTTTCCTTTGGTATCATGTGCTAATATATCTGTGCACGGGATATACCAGAAGACAAGGCTTTGCCTCAACCAGCTAAGACAGCCGAGGGCAGTCTTGAAGAACTGGTGTCTGCAACCTCTGTGTTTGCAATCCAAGAGGTGCAACACAAATCCATCCCAGCTGACCCCCCCCGGGTCAAAGTCAGAAACACACACGTGTTCCTGGATCTCAGGGTTAGGAAATTAATGTGTTTCCAACGGCGAGTGATTTGTTCTTTGGCACGCTCGAGGAGCGACTGTCTGTCCTTGCTGTAGGAATGAAGGAGAACCAAGTGCATGCTAGAGACTCGGATCTGGTCTGCAGCTCCACTCAGTAACCCCTGGAAGAAACGGAGGGCTGGGGTTGTGTGTAAGCTCTGAAAACAGGACGGCTAAAGCTGAGAATTTAGGGTGCAATTTGGCTCGTCCATTGGGCTGGGAAACGAGAGGACGTGAGCAGCACAGGCCAAGGGACACCATGGGGAGATGGAAAGAGCGGGTTTGGTCCTGGCAGAGGTT
>NW_010261984.1:15733-56979 GCF_000690775.1 Eurypyga helias | reverse complement strand
ACGTTCAGACGTGCTTTTCCTTAAAACATGGCTCGCTCTTGTGGCATTTTAAGCTCTTTATGTTAACTTCCCCACCACCCTTGTGTTCCCCCCCGCGACACTTGTAACAAAGCTGGAGGTAAACAGTAGCTGAACTCCCTTTAAGGCAGGTCAGGCTGAACCCTTGGAGAGGATACTTCAAACTTACACGCACCTGAAATTACTAAAATGTTGGGGTACAGTGATTCGTGAACCGAGTGAAAAGCAGAGCAATGGGAAAATAATCCTGCCTACAGAAGAATAAAAATTGTACAAATTAGTTTCTGTTGTAATAAGTGTATCCTTTTTTCCCTGCCACAGGTAACGTTCCTTCCCCAGTAAAAGTCCTCCATAACACTTGTTAAAATACTCGTTTGCAAAAGCAAACGTAGGGGGGAAATCCAGCCTTAAGAGATTGCAGACTGATGGAGATGATGACTTGTTTTATTTATTCCAAGTTGATATTTGAATTGGGTGAAGAAGAATACTGTAGAGGACATGTCCTTCAAGGCACTTGGAGTTCAGGACCCAAAGTTTTGGAAAAATCGGGCTGTTTATGCACACATCTCCTTGTGCTCAACATAGCAAGAAGTTGGTGTGACCAGCTCCATATTCCTGTAATGCCTTGATAACAAACTAATAAAAGTATTCCTTAAATGTAGCTTTCATGACGAGTACTAGTATTAGCAGCATTGTCACTGCCTGAATATTAGGGAAACTGGGTCTGTAATGAGAGCAGCTCATGTTTTTCAAAACACGAGATGTAATTTCTGAATCTTGATAAAAGATGTATCAAACCTTGCTTTACCAAGTCCTTCAAGGTTTGGAATTCCTGTTATGCAGCCAGACCAAAATTTGCTTCCCACTGTGTGGAAGGAAAAACCATCACCTGCCCAGCCTGTGGCACTCCAGTACCCTGCGGCTCCCCGGTCTCTGTGCTATGAACAAGATCCTGGTGTGCATGGCTCCTCCCTCTCTCCATGTTTCCTTCTGAAGTAAGCAGGGCATGGAACAGAAAGCATACAACATGTTTAGTATTTTGGATGATTTGGATAGTATGATTGGGATCGACCACTTACAGTGGAGTCAGACACTAAACAGGTTCATTTTCACCGTAACCCGTGTCCTCGTTTCTGTGTCTCCTGGTTCTGACATTAATATGTTTTGCTTCTCAATAGATTGGGTCGATGTTGCCAACGATCTCTTGAGGAGCTGTCACATAAACCAGCACATAAAGCATCTCTCAGAATGTGGTGCTGATGTCTTTGTTCCTCTTTATGAGTCAATCTTAGGAGAAAAAGTACCAGGTGGGAATGATAATTTCTAAACTGACTTATTGGTTTGTTTTGCCTCTGTATGTATTTGTTTGAAATGAACAAATGAAAATTTGGAAATCCTCCCAAAGACAAATACGTTGTGATTCTCTCAGAGGATTTAAATAATACTGGTGATTGATTGGTTTTGGTGTGATGGGTTTTTTTGTGTGTGTGGGGTTTTTTTTTTTTTTTTAAATTGTGGGAGTGGGGTGGAGTGTGGGTCTTGCATAAAAGGCAGCTGTGAGGGGAGTTGACTTGTATAGCTACAGGAAAACTTGTAAATTAGGCCTGGAAGGTCATAGATAGGCACAATACTTTTGAAGGGTGTGAATTTGCTCATTTCTCTTAAAGAAGTGTTAATACTGTTGTAGTAAAATGCTTAACACTTACACTCTGCTAAGAGTTAAGCTGTGATTTAACTCTGACATAACCCAACTCCATTCCACTTCAGTGACAAGATTTAAGCAAGGGCTATGCAGTTGTTTGTTTTATTGTGAACTGTTTTATCTGGGGAACCGTTAAGACTCCTGCAGAAGATTTTAATAGCACTGAGGTAACTGGCAGCTATTGGAGGTGGAAGTCTTGTTAAATGTAAGCCCAGAACTAAAAATAACGTTGCTCCCAATTAAGTGGAATATATTGAAGTCCAGCTAGTTGCTGAAAGGGTAAAGACCTTAAGAGAAGCTGCAGTTCCAATTTGATGTGTGTGCAGGGAATGAAGGAGGGAAAATCCTTTAGTTGTCTCTCTGGCTAAATTCGAATTCTTGAATTTAATACTTCAGCTAATAAAACCCTCACATCTTCCAGTAGGTGTTCTAAGTTTGTGCTCTGTATTGATAAAAGATTTGATATGACCATATGATATTTGGGTTTTTCACCAAATCCAGGAGGTATTGAAAAAAAATACTAACTCACAAGTGAAAGTAGTTTAGTTGAAACAGCTATCCATTTAGACAGCCTAAACCCTATTATTTATTTTAAATAGATTTCATAGCTACTCCTAGAAGCCAAGAGGATGATGTTCATAATGTGCAAGCAGTAATAGATTCCCTGGCATTGGACTACTTGCAGGTCAGCTTGTCGCACATCACCGGTAAGTGCTCGTTTTAACGTGGACAAATACCAGCTGAATATCTGTGGGGTTTCATTTGAACATTTTAGAAGATCCATGTGTTATAAAGCATAGTTTCATACTTACGTGAAAGGTCTTTTTCCTGTACTGAATGTCATCAAAATGCCAAACCCTTGCATTGGGACATCAGGTTATAAGTTTAAACAGCTAGCAAAGACTAAGTAAGAGCCCTCTCGTATGACACAGGCCTGTAAGAAATGGTAAAGTTAGCAACCAATCATACTTCATTTGTCTGCCAAAGTGTTACCTGAAGTCTCTTACTGGCTCAGTATTTTCTGTATGCAGTTAAAGCTTGGAGACTGGGTTTTAAAAGATTATGTCTGCCCTTTTCACCCAGACAATAGCAGTCAGTGAGCATCTGTATGTGTCGTCTCACGTAACATAGCCTGCAAGGCATGAAAACTGCTTCTTGATACGCAGTCTCTCTTTCTGATTTGCTACCTGTACTCTATGGCTGGGATTTGTAACGCTGCCTGCCAGTCTGTAGACATGGTTCATGCTGTAGCTAGCACGTATAAGAAAACATTCAATACCAACTGTCCCTGAAAATATCCCTGATTTTTTTTTTCCCCTGGAAGCAGGTATAGCATCAATAAACGTGCAATTATCAGAACTGAAAATACGCAACTTTAGGAAATGTAAGATATGTTAAGCTTACATACGTGGCCATAAATGAGTGACCAGTTGTCTTGAGCTGCCACTTTCACAAGGTTTTCCAAGCACTCTTCTCCAGAAACTCCTGCTTTTGAGATGTTTTTCTTCTGTGAAGCACTAGTTATTAATATATGGCAATACTTTCTTCCTAAGGTGAGAACATCGTGAAAGGTGACAGGGCATCTATCAGAAACCTCCTTGAAGTATTTGATGGTTTGTTAGAGTATCTCACAGAAGAAGCCAGTGAACCTTCTCAGAACGGAGGTGAGTAGACAGGTATCAGTCCTAGTTCAAGGTATTATGTTCTGCTGCTGCTATCTTACGGACAGCTTACCTCTGCTGTTTGTTCTCAAGTTAGCTTGCCGAGGGCTTTGTTAGGTTCTCATGACCAGAGTTCTTGCTGTTCATGGATGGAATACAGCTCCCGTAATATGTGAAAACTCTTTCTTTGCAGTTCTCCTCACTAGCAGCTAGATAGAATGATACCTGTTGGAAGATGTGAGCTTTGTGAAACCATGTCATGATTTCAGATATCATCACTATAATGCTTTATTACACTCTTTTGGTGATACTGGCAATAATACCTATTAGTTAATCGGTAGAAGTTGTTTTCCTGAAAATAATTGCCTTTTGGTTATTAACAGATGAGGCAAACGTGCTATCCAACAACGAAGTTCGAGTTGTGTCTCAAGAGCAGCTGGAAAGCAATGCTGTTCGACTCACACAACCTCCAATATTCTCGTCAGCTGAAGGGTAAGAACAATTGTGACTCTTTGCACTGACACAGTGATTGACTGTCTTTTTGTGTAGTTGTAGAGAAACTAGTAGATTTTTAATAGTATGTAAGTGGGAAACATACTGATTACATGTCACATGGAATGTGAGGTAACTTTCTCCAAGAGGGCTAAAATTAGATCCAGCTCTTGAAGAGTGCTGATGGTGTTTTGTCTCCTTTACTTTACATGTGGAATGAAACAAGTTGAAAACTGTTTTAAACGACTGTATTTTAGTTAAACAGCCTTTGATTTATCTTCCTGACTTTTGTAGAAGCTGGTGTCTCACGTCCTGTGCTACAATAGCCAGTAGCCAAGTAGTTGCCACTCCTCTGCAGCCCCACCTTGTGGACTGAAGGCGCCAAGACTTTTAGAGTAAATATTTTACAGCTTTATGTTCTTTTTAGATCACAGTCAGAATTTTTTGTTCCATCTTGTGACGAAGATGGATCAGAATCTACCAGTGAATTAATTAGACTTGGAGATACTGCTCATTCATTTTCCAAGAGAGAGGCAGGTAAGTTTGGGTAGGAAAAAAAAAACTAAGACTACTCTGTAGTGACATTTCTAGGTGCTTTTTTGGTTTCTTTTTTAAAAAGTTATTTCTTTCAGATAAATACTTCATTTTAACTCTTATTTTAACATCTTCCCTCCCCAATAAGCAAAGATAGTTGTAGTGATTTTGCTGTAAAGTAATTATTCCAGACACCGTTATACATGACTCCTGAGCTATGTTATCGGGATAAAGGTTAGTTCTCCCTACAGAGGCATTTTACATTGCTGAATAGAATAAGAGATTCCTGAAGCCTTCAATTTATTTCATTTATGGCAGTGTCAACTGTATTATTTGAGACTGTAAAAAGTAGTGAGTTGGTTCTTCAAGAAGATTTGCCAGGAGTGTGTGGATTTACAAACATCATGGGTGGCTCTGGAACAATTAACATGCAGACAGCTTCAAGGGAGTCCATTCCTAATTCCCATAAGAATATTTTATTCTTACTGGTGATTAATCTCTCCAAGTAGAGACAAAAAGAAATATTATGACTTACGAAGTTTTTGTTACATAGAATTTAACAGACCTATTTTGGTCATAGCATGGATTGCAAACACCAAGTTGGTAAGATACAAAACATGACAAGTGCCCATCTGAACAGGTCACAGCAAGACACTGCATAGTCCTTAATCTAATCTTTATCCAACACTACTTCTAGAATTCCAGTTGCCTGAATTGTTACCATCAGGAAGAGGTAAGGGGGTAGAAAAATCTAAAAACTCAGAGGCTGCTGCAACGTCATCTAGACAGTTCTCCGAAACAGAAAGGGCCATTGTAAAGGAAAAGGAAGATGGTGAGTATACTTTTTTTCTAGTATCTAATCTACTTGATTTTGACTAAGGGGTGTAGGGTACTAAGGTAGTGTAGATCCTTAGTCATAGATGGAAACACTCAAGCTGTGTTTTGAAATAAATAAATCCTTTTCAGAAATTTGATATTTGGGTGTCCCAGAGTATGCAAACTCCATTATCTGGGATATTTCCAGTTAGCTAGGATTCAGCTTCAGCTAGTTGTTGTTTGGTTTTGGTTTTTTTTTTTTTTTCCTTTTGTGGTTCAATAAGCAAAACACTAGAAGTAAAAAGTCCTTGTGGAAGATCCTAGCATCCCACACCATGCTCCCAAGGGGGCTTTCACGTTGAAAAGATACGGATAGATTGTGTATGGGGTGAATCATTCTGATGGGTGGCAGCTACCTTCTCCAACTGTCCCTGGCCTCTGCTGACTGTGGCTCTGTCACAGCATGGAATTCCTGCAGATGGGCAGGTGTTCTCCATCATGTGTCTAAGACCATGAGGGAAATAACAGCAAACCAAAAGCTATTTATTGTGTATGCACGTAGCTACACCCATGCAGTCTGAGAGCAGGATGTTCATACACAGACACACACCTAACTGGCTGCGCCTGTAAGAGTAGGGGGACAGGGAGGGGCTGCAGTATGTATCTCTGTAGACAGAAGGAGACATTGGGAGGCATAAAAATATTGCAGTACTGTTCTATGCAGTCCAACGGAGGTGGTAGTTGCCATTAGATACTAGGTATTTCCATCTAGTATGCACTGAGAATATACAAAACTAACCCTCCACTTTCACAGATAACACTTAAACTTCTCGTTCTTCATATTTGTCTCTTAAGGATCCATGGAGTCTGTTCATACTACTGAACCTCAAAGAGAGAGCTTAAGTGCCAGTGCTACAAAACTTGGGGAGCCTATTCAGCAAGCTATTCCTTTGCTACCACCATTTCAGCCTTTGAGAGCCAGACCTCATTATCCTGGCTGGAGTGATTATCAGAGCTCGGATAGCCAGTCAGCAACTTTGGCTAACAGTGAAGGAATGAAAGCTCCTATTGTAAGTGAGAACCTCTTTGGGGTTTTTTTTAGTGGTCAATCACAGAATGGTTGGGGTTGGAAGGGACCTTAAAGATCACTGAGTTCCACTTTCAACCCCCCTGCCATGGGCAGGGACCCCTTCCACTAGACCAGGTTGCTCCAAGCCTCATCCAGCCTGGCCAATACCGCTTTCCTTTTGAAACCTCCTAGTACGCTTGCAGAACGGGAGTCATTGGTCTTGAAGAACACTTCTGAATGTGTCAGATTTTATCTTCAGTTCAAAGACAAGTGTCCAGAGAGGAAGTGAATTTGAGGGATGTGTTTATTTTATACAGGTACCCATATACATCTCCATGATCAATGTAACTGCACAGTTTACAATACAGTAAACAAAATAATTACAGTGTATTCTTACTTACCTATAAAATCAGAATTGATTTCCATATGCAGACAAACCTAAAATATGACCTTCATGTCAAAACTCTCCTGTGAATATATAGAAAACATGTTGCCTTTTATTTCAGCTTGAAAAATCACTTACCCAAAAATCTGAAGATGATGTTTCTGGTAGTCTTCCTCTGTCAAGGAAAATCCCTGGTGAGAGAGAAATTTGCTTCCTATAGGCTGACTCTTAAGTGTCAAATGTTGCATTTATTCTTACTGGCACTACAAGAAACTTGGCTTTGAAAATACTAGTGCATTATTTTTTTTTAAATTCAGCCACAAGTTCATATTTCTATCTGTTTCATAGAGAAGCACAAAAAAGGTTACTTTTAAGCTGTTCACTGTGCTGGAGAAAAACAGTCTGTGTCCCCAGTTCAACTCCTTTCTTAGTTAATCCGGTTAAGATGTGCCAATACTACAGAAATCTTGTCTAGCAGATAACTCCCATGGCTGAGCTTACTCTGAGCAGAGAAACATGGACCAAACAAGCCAGTTTCATCTCTAGGGAAAAGCTGTTAGCTGCAACTGTCAAAAAGGTTTAGAAGCTAGTTTTCAGTGCTTATTTATTTTCTCTGTCGCCTGGGAAACACTGCTTACCTTTCCAGTTTCCATAGCAGTCCCATGACACTGAACATTCAGAACTTGAGAAATTACCAAAATCATTGTCACAGCTGTGTAACCACAGTTGCTTCATCATTCTGTTCTTCGGATAATTTGGTTCCAAAGGCCAGGGATCACATAATTGTTCACACATCGTTCCCCACGTCAGTAGGCACAGTGCAGTCTATGCCATCACTTAACACTTACCTGTCATCTGCTTCTGCAGTGGGAGACGAGGTGGTATCAGATGGCGCTGAGGACAACGGGGCAAAGGTAGATGTTGCATCTTTTCCTTGTTTGTGGAAGTTCACTCAATATTTCTGGATTTCTGCTCAATTCTCCTGATACCTTGTGGCACTTCGGTGCTTTTGGCTTGATTTCTTCAATATACAATCAGTGATGCAATGTTGTTAGACTACAGCTATCTACAGTTTGTAAGTCGTGTCAGTTCCTTCAGGAGGTGTTTGCTCCCAAAAGTGACAGTGCCAGTCCCTGCAGAGTTCTAATTTATCACAACCAACCAGTTCCTAGTTATCTTGGGTTTAATCAAAGGTGTATAAAACACAGGAGTAGAGTCACTTCTTTTCTCTGAAGTGTATCAGTATTCTAAAGAAGTAAGAACTTTGGATTTCTGGGTTGTTCAGAGTCCAATAAAATGCAGATTTTGCTTCCTTCCTAAAGATCACTGAATTGCCTGGCGATGTTCTTGCATTTTATTTCTTTGCATTGTCCTTTGTTTTTGAAAAACTGCGTAATGCAAAACCCACAAATGGATCAGCAGAGGCCATTCTGTGCTTGTAGAAACATGTCTGCATAGCAGGTTCCTTGCTCTGGAAAACACCTTTTTTTTCCTTCTGCAACCACAAGAGGTACTCGCAGACCTCGTTTGTTCCCATAGTTTCAGCAGCCTTTACTTCTACATTGTCTGTGTGAAACATTGTCTCTCTTAAAAACTCATTTTCTGTTGGTGTATTTGCAGGTACAGACACGCCAACCCCTGATTACTCAGTTCAAACAGGTATGTCACCAGGCAGTGCTAAACCTGTGTAACTGCACAGCACAAGGACTTACGTTTTCTTTTAGTTTGCTGTGAATTGCAGCTTAGTCTGCTCAGTAAGGTTCAGTTTACTCACATGGTGTGGCATTAGTCCCAGGCTAATGAGGTAGTAGGTATGGATACTCGTACAACTTAACCGAGACCTTGTTCTTCTGAGTCAGTGGTTTAGCTGCAGATGATTCATGAACTGGTCTTCTACATTTCTGCTAGTCTCTTTCTTCAACCATCCAGTTCTCTAAAGCACACTATCTTCAGTTACTTTTTATATATATATGCAAGTACAAATAAAAATACATATAAAATCATAGGGTTTGAGCTGGTTCTGCTGTAGGATCTCTCTACCCATACAGTCTATGATATTTCTGAGTTTCACTGCGAAGATCTTAATAAATCGTAATTTACTCGTTATTCTAGGTTCCTCAGGTGTATAGGAGTTCTACATCTGCTTCCTCTTCACACCAAGAACTCTCGCTGTGTGCTGAACAAGTAACACAAACTCCAAGGCCTGAATTTAGGTATCTGCCTAGAAAGAAAAGGCAAGTTCATTTTTTTTGGTACTAAGCCACATTAGCATATGGCCATCCAGGCCACACCCCCCCTTCTCTTCCTGGTTGCATGACAGTGAAATATTTTGTGTATGTCCTGACATATATGCATTTCCTTAAGTATAGTTACAGGTATTTATGCAGTCAAGTTCTACTTAATCCTATAAAAACTCGCTTGTGCAAAAAGCGAACTGAGGTAATGCTTATCTTCAGGTTTTTAGAACAGAAATGAAATCTGTTTTCTGGTTTAGCAGATACGAAAATTCTACCACAGATTCACTGGAAGAGTCTCTTTCCCACGGACCAACAAAGGAAAAGCCATCTGAGCAAGAGCTTCATAAAGTGTCAGAAAGTCTCTCTCGCAGGTTCAGTGAACTGGATTCAGTAAGTGAGAACCTGCTCTCGGCTGTGTCCGAGCGAGCTGGCCTTGGTAATGAGTGGTGGGAACAAGAATGCAGATTTCACGTGGATGAAAAGGAAATCTGCGACTAACACCTGACTTGAGCTCAAATTTTGAATGAACTATTGAACCTGATCCCCCCTCCCCCAAATATCTATCCAATAGATGTTAAAGAGAGCCTTGGGTGGGCACAGCAGGGAAGACGAGTTGACGGATGAAGACAGCCTGTCTCAGCACAGCGACAGCGTCATGGATTATCGCCGAAGGAAAGCTGAGCAAGGTAACGATTCTTATGCCACTTCAGTATGAGGACAGAAAGGAATATTAAAAAAATTCCTTCTTGTGTAAAGCTGATACGTTGAACTACTCTGTTTCTGAAGCTTTGTGCTGTTAGTTAGTTCCCTTACGTTTGATCTAAACCTGAGCAACAGTACCAGAACTACAATTAAGGTCCCATAATATCTACAGTAAAACTTCACTAAAAATACAAGGCAAACACAGCTGCTGTGAAACAGGCACAGAAAGTGGGGGAGGGACAGAATACAAGCTCACTGATGTGATTCGGAAATGAATTTACAGTGCACTCCACTGCAGATTCTTGTGTGCTGAGCACAGCACATACATCTAGATGTCTGTAAACATTGAGGGTGCGTGTTGGTGGCAGTCTGAGTGAATAAACCACCCTGCATGTACACCAGGCGACACAACTACTGTGCAGCTTGACGTAACCCACGTGCAGAACATCACGAAGCAGGAGGGAGGGGTCTGTGACCCCGGCATATGGACAGTCTCACCTTGAGCTGCTTCCAGTTACCTTTGCTGATTTTTCCTTTCTCATCTCGAGTATCTCCTGCCACATTTGCTATTATGTAAGCCCCAAATTTTGTGATCTGGGGCAGGGGTAATTCTAAAGGCAAAGGCTTTAGCTTCTTGTGACTTAATTTGTGATAAACTTTTTGGCTCTTACGCTGTATGGGCTTGGGGGGCTTTTTTCTCCCCTTAATGTTTGGCTGGAGTTTGTTTCAAGTTAGACACTCCATGAATTGCCTTTCCTTACAGGCACACCACATCTAAGGTACCCAAGCAGGCCACGATCCCTTTCTCCATCTTCCCCCTCATCTCAGCATCAACTCTCTTGTGAGCTGGAAGATAAACCTCCTGATAATGGAATGAGCCAGATAAGGAAAATATGCAGTCGGCTGCAAAACGAAAGGGAGGAAAGAACAAAAAAAGCTAAGGTAATTGACATGTTGGTAATTCTAAGCAATGGCTGCGCTAAGAGCGTTACCCCTGAATGCTCTCACGTAATGGAAGCAGCTGGCCTACGTCAGTGATTTCGTACCCTGTGGCTGTGGACTGCTAAGGGAAAAAAGACTTCAACCCCACATTTTGCAAAAAAGAGAGTTTAAAATGGAAGAAGCTACTCGGACTCCTACCCCAAAGAAGTTAATGAGGCGGTCGTACGGACTGATTATTTTCTCTGAAAAGTCCTCTTATTTTGGTTTTCTAGATGGTCGCCAAAGCGTATGAAAATGAACTACGAGTTTATGAGGCCAGGGAGAGGCTTAGGCTTTCCAAGCTCAGAGACGCCATCAGGGAAATGGTACGTGCTGCGCTACAGTGACAGCTGGTTGTGTTTTGTTTGTTTTAATTTGTCTAGAAGCTCTCTCCAGACATGGGGTATGTCTTTCGGGTCCGAAAACTCCTGGGCTCCCAGTGTCAGTTACAGCGCGGTGTGCTACTCAAGCAGCCGAGAGGACGGCTTTTCCCGGGATGGGTAGAACCCGGAGTCAAGTAACTGCAGACGTTTCAGCACTTCTGTGTACTAAGAATAATACCTGTTCTTACGGGTAACAACCACCTTGCTTTTCCCATCAAGTGGTAACTTCAAGACACGCAGATTTAAAGAATTAAAGCTAAGTGAGCGAGTGGATCGCTTCCAGAGGTGGGCTCTTCTGCACACATCCCCGGCAGCTCCGTTAACGAGGCTGCAGCCCCTGTACCCTCTAGGCAATCTGCTGAATATTGTCATAGTCTTTCTGTAACCACTCTAGAAGCTGGGTTTAAGCAGGGATGATTCTCCAGTGTTCTGAGTATGGTAAAGAGGGTTTTACTACTTCCTTACGTACTACCGGGCAGCAGAGAGCCCAAGCGGAAAAGCACTGTCATACCCAGGTAGGCTGCACCGGCCCTTTTCGCCACCTTGGCAGAAGCAGGCTGTAGGCTGCTGCAGTAGTGTGAAGTGCTGTAAAGAGGGCTGAGGTTATGCAATAGTGAGATTTAACCTTGATCTGAACCCTGACCTGCAGTGGGTAAATTCTGGCCTTCTGGATAATCCAATTCAGTATGTGCAAATTCTCATCCTGAAGTTTCAAAGACATTTAACTTCTTACAGGCAAACTATGTGATCTATCAGTCTTTCCCTTCTCATACCTGTTCTCCATATGTTTTACATCTGCTCCTAAGGAACAAGGATACAAAGAAAACATCTTTAAAGAACCTCCAAAAATACCTCAGCCAGTGAAAGGTTATTCCAGAAAAACCACACCTCAGAATCCCAAATACAGCCAGTGGATTCCAAAACGAGGGATTGCAAAGCCAAAGAAAGCAGCTCCAAGTAAGAACTGCAAAGAATAAAGGCATGGGTCCAACATATACCAGTCAGCTGTAGCATTTTCCCCTTCTTTTGACCTCTCTATGTCTGGATTTTTGTTAGGGAAGATAACACTTGAAGTAAATGTACACCACCGATGCACAATCAAAACTGTGACCCTTTTGCTACCTCCCTAAAATCCCTTGGATTACTTTCAAGGCTTGTTTCCATTACTGCTACTCCTGTTCTTGCTCCACTGTAGTCTGAGCTCAGGCTTTTTTATTCCTGAGCATGCATCAGATGCACAGTCCGGCCGTGAGCTTGTGAGGGCTGGTGCTGAGCCATGGGCAGGGGCCAGAACAGGATCTGTCGCTTGCTATCACCTCCCTTCCAAGGCCCTGCCATGGAGCTGTTAACATTGCTACTGGTTTTACTGAGCACGTGATGCTGCAGGCACAGCCAGCACACAGATCACAGGCTCAGGGTTGGTGAATGGCATTGTGTGTGCTCACCCATCAGTGTACATCGTGGTATAACCCCCGGTGTCTGAATGACGCTCAGCTACACTGCCTTGGTCGGCTTCTCCCCAGTGTTTAAAGGGCATATACTGGGGTAACACCTCTTGGTTTCATATCCCCATCATCTTTCCCTGCCAGAGAGATCAAAGATGTAATGGGAATGAGCTGGTTGCCAACAAGTTTATTTTCCACCTGTTTACTTGATCTGGATCTGTCACTACTCGTGCTGTATTAGCATTATTTTAAGTTGCTGCAGAGAGATGATCAGTGATTTCTCTAGTGATGGTTGAAAACATTTGAAGAAAGAAGGGGATACCTGTCTTAACTGGATGTGGTGGGGGGAGGGAAACAACACTTGAGCTATCAAAGCAGTTCTTCAGCAGAGGAGGAAAAAACCCACAACAAAACCTTGGGATTACTTTCTCCGCTGCGGTACTGGGAGAGTGAGGTTATGTCCTGCTGGGTTTAGCCTGGCAGCACAAGAGGAGCATGGTAGTTGTATATGGTGTTCAGTCTAAAGTATTTCCTAGCCTGGGCTGACACTGTCTGGAAGAATTTACCACTAAATGTATTCTCCAGGAATTTATTGCTTACATCTGTCTTTATCTTGTAGTGAAAGTGAGAGATGATGACCTCCTATTTCAGCTACTGGAAGAGTTTCCCCACCTGCATCTTTCCCAACACACTATGGATAAAATGTGGCAGCAGCAGCTTGCGCTTACTGAACACCTTAAGGCAGCTTCTGGCAGACAGAGAGCAAAGCTCCAAACTGAAGTGAGCATTCTTATTCTTATCTTCTAAGTATCAGCAGGGAGAGTAGCTCTGAGAGAAGAGTTAGCAGTCATCAGCTTGTACTGCCTAATAAAAACATCCTGCCTCTTCCTAGCGCACAGCCGGAGCACGGTAGGGAAGGATGTCTGGGCTGTACATGTATAAACAGGGATGTCCAGTTTTCATCAGCCACTGGGATGTAGTGTTCATGTTTCATACTAGCTTGTCTGGTACTGCCCAGGGTTGTTACTGCTTTTTTAAGAGCATTTTGTCGTTTTGCATGCTGGTTCAGAACAGTCTTCTAGTTTAAAAGTTGGGGATGAGACACAGAAGATGATTAATGCATGGTACCACTGTGCAAAAGCCAGCACACAGGGTAGGGGCGACGTGTGGAACTCCTAATCACAACTGCCTGTCCTGCCGCGTGATGGAACTAATCAGCTGCTTTTACACCTCCAGGTTCAACAAGCCCTGAAGAAGCATGAGCTTCTTGTTGCAATTATTAAAAAAGATCAAGACCATAGCAAGAGACTGGTATGTTCTCTGAAGGGTGTTTGTCACGCAATGCAGCGATTTTGTGTTTAGCTACACAGCACAGTCCCTGGTCCATGGAAGTGGCTTTTTATCGTAGGAGGGTTTGGTGCCTCTGCAGCAGCTGTGGGCTCAGGTGCCATGTCGCCTCTTTGCTGTGTGGCTGCTGAGGTCATGGGAATGGATTATTATTATTATGCTCTCCTGTTGCTTTAGAGGGGCAAACAAATTCTGGGAATGTGCGAGGAGAAGCTTCAGGCTCCTGGTGTTGCTGGTACAAGCAGGAGCTACCACAGTAACGCTGACTCCTTAATTATGTAGTGCTCTAGGTGGCACCGCTCTGCCGAATCCCCGGTGACTAAAGCTTTAAACCATAAACACGGTGTAAAACCGGGGTAGGGAGAAGATCCTTAGTGAAGGACCCTATTTATTCGGCGCTGATTAGCAACGTTTTGCCTGCAGCAGTGTCTGCGGGAAGCCTGGTGGCCTTACAGCTGTTGTTCTCCATTTAGCAAGAACTGAAGCAACGTATCTGCCGCCAGAAACGGGCTCAGAATAAAGTGAGAGAGAAACACCAGCAACTTGCTCGAGCCAGGAAGTATTACGAAGATTACCGGGTTCAGTTGCGTGCCAAGATGATGCGGGCTAGGACACGGGAAGAAAGGGTAAGTACGAGGTGTCTGGTGCTGCAAGCCTGGAATTCTTTTCTGTCTGCACCCCTGCGCTGCAGACCCAGAGCCCGGTCGTTCAGATGATGGTAGAGCAGGCAGCAAGCACGTTGAGGGAATGAGCGTAGGAGCCAGGATTAAATGGTTGTCAAGGCCACAGGTGAAAAGGTTCCTTCTTTGGAAACACTGACACAGTTTAGGGCAAACCACGGTAAAACTAGAAAGGATGCTTTATGGGGTTAAGAGAAGGAGAGGGGGTGAGGTATCAGTATGGAAAAACAGGGCTGGTAACGGGAGAAGTTGGGGAAATGAGTGTTCAGAAACAGTAGGATTAAGAAGTTTTTCCTATAGTTGCTATCCAAAGAAAACAATTTAAATCTTCCGTTAAGGAAACTGATCAAAAAAGACAGCTTTGTTCCTCAGTTCTGTTTGTTAAACAAAGTGGATGATGTGACAGATCTGATCTCCAAGGAGAACTGAGGAAAGCCAGTGGAGTTCCTGCACTTTGCGGGAGCAGGTGTGCAACTCTCACCTTTTAAGGTGAAAGGCTACAACTTCAGTACAGCAGACCCGTTTGCCTCGGGCCTCACAGCGCTGTGGCGGGTGGGTGTTCCTTGTGCAGGTGGAAAGCCTGAGCACAGGTTGGATTTCCTGCTGCTGGAAACCTGGACGAAGTTACAGGGCGGGCTGTAAATCACAGACACCGGCTGACATTGTCAGGTTGTCTGATTTTAAAAGCGTAATATTCGTTGGCTGTTCTGGCCCCCTTCTTAGTCGTCTGACTAAACTGACATGAAAAATTTACCTGATCAGGCAGAATTTCAGTGAGAAGAGTAATACAACTACAGCTGAGCTCTGTCTGTACTTTTTCGTGGGCAAGGACCTGTCTTCATGCGATCACCATTCCACCAGGAGATAAAGTAGCTGAAAAATGTAAATGCATACTTAAACTAACTTTCCCAGAAAGTTTTAGGTTTGCTTTTTTTAATTTCTGGCAGATATTTAAAACCTTATTTGAAGAAGGCTTAGACATTCAGAAGCAAAGACTGAAGGACCTGAGAGCATACGCTCAAGAGAAGCGTGCTGAGCAGAGGAGAGAGCATCAAAATGAGCTGGAGTCCATGGAGAACTATTACAAAGATCAGGTAAAGCTGATCTGCATCAGACTCGGGTTTTTTTTTACACTAGAAGTCTTTCCTTTCTTGAATTGCTTCTACTCTAACGCGTGTTTTGCTTAGTTTTCCATGCTAGCAGAGGCTTTATCTCAAGAACAGCAAGAAATACAAACCAGGGAGAAAGCACAAGCCCAAGTAAGTATTTTTACTGCTGTGTGAGTCTCCTCTTTCTGCGTGCTGTGGGTAACCTCTGCGTCTTCCTCAGATGCTGCAGAAAACAAAGAGAGAATTGCGATCGAGGATGGAAAAGGAAATACAGCAACTGCAAGCGGCAATAATGCAAAGTGATGATGACACCTTTTTTCAAGAACTAGAAGCAGACAGGCTGAAATCTAGGTTACAGGCGGCTTCCTTCCAGTACAGCAAAAGCCGTTTCTGGTAAGACCGCAGTTCTGCTAACGACGAGAAGCTGTGGGAGCTGCTGGAGCAGGGAGATGGTGCATGGCTGTTTAACACACCTGGTCTGTCTTTCTGACACATCAGAGGTGGAGCTGCTGGGATTGGGATCTCCACAGCACGTTTATGATGACTAATAAAGTTGTTTAACCTACTTTCTACCTTCTTCGCAAGGCTGAGATAATGCTGAGCTCCACACAAAGCACGTGGGATGAAGTCAGGGTGCTGTAGTGGAACAGCTGAATGCTGAACCTCTGTTCTGTTCCTGCTGGAGCTGAAAGTCACACTGACACGATGAGCCAGAAATTACTGGATTGGAAGGCTCACAAAGAACGAGATGATCTTTAAAAGAACATCCGTGGTGGCAGGTCCCTGCGAAAGGACAAGTTATAGAACACCTGCACTAAACCTGACCAGAGAATCAGGAATTCATACATTTAAGCAAAAGGGAGGGATTTATATATTTAAGCTGTTTATTCTACACCATACTATGTTTACACTTTTGGGACTGTTGGCTCGGTAATAGTGAAGCATATAAAGTACTTCTGCTGCTGCTGCAGCAGTACTGGAAAAAGTAGTTTGAATTAGGAAACAATTTCTTCTAAAGCAGTAAAATCTAAGCTTCTGCAAGAACTGAAACCTGGGCAGGACCTGGGGACAGCATTCCTGATTATTCTCCAGAGGTGTGCTCTGCAGGAACTTCACTTGTTGGGTTTCACACTGGGTTTTCAAAACTACGTAAGCCCACGTGTAAGCAAGTTTTGTTTTGTTTGAGTCGACCCATTTCTAAAGGGATCGTAGTGACGCTGCACACACACGGACGTGCAGTAACTGAAGCAGTTTGACCACATCTGCTCCTAAAGGCAGACTATTTGGACAAAGTTTTTGCAAGGGTACTTGTTTTCAGTTGGTTTTTGGGTTTTTTTTGGTTTTTTTTTTTTTTAGAGAAAAGCAGATGAATTCTAGTTCTGTTGGTGTGAAGCTGGAGTAAGTAGTGGTTAAGAATGCCAACATGCAGCTTTTACCTCAGTTCAGGTTGTCAGGTCTCATTCTAGGCAGAGTAGGAGGTGCTACACCGCTCACTGGGGGCCATCACGTGCTGTGAGAACAGGACATCGTTCCGCAGGAAATCCAAGTCTCTCAGCCAGGCAGAACGGGCCCTGGGAGGTACAAACAGAGCGACATGAACCCTGAGAACAAGTTACATAAAACCAAGCTGATAATTAGTGAAGCTCATTCCTGGTACGTTCTCCTCTGCTTGGCAAAATCGCTGGTTTTAAACAGTTTCTCTCGGTATGCGGGTGAAGTGATTTTAAACAGGCTCCACCAGAAGAGTTCTTGCTTCAAACTGCACGTGTGAGAAGCGATACAAACCTACCGGAATTAACGGCACTATAGGCACAGTATTTAAACACCAGCTCAGGGCAAGCCTTCTTACAGAACTGACACCACTCTGGGAAGGAAGACTCACACATCGGTAAGAAAAAAGACAAAAAAAGAGCTAAGCAGACAAAAAAGCCCCCAGCAGGCAGAGCTGCTGCCTTTAGAGACTGCACAGAACAGCTGGCAGTGAGAGGATGGAGCTCGCTTAACAACTCCCCAAAACCACGGCGCAGAAGTCCCCCACCCTGACTTTCTCAACAACCAGCTGTAAGCCAGCCTAAGGGAAAGTCCTTACGGGGCAACATTTACCCGCCACATTGATCAAACGAACAAGTAGTTTCCAGATTCATTTACCTTTTCTCTTCCCCTCCGGAAGATGGTTTAGCTTTGCTGAATTCCGAGGGCAGGACACACGCTCACCATTCCATGACAGCCAGAAGGAAGACCTGTTCTGTCTGACTGTAACGTTTAGCACAACCCTTAAGGCAGGTAACAGACACGAGTATTTCCTCCCAGGACAAAGCTGAGTTACTTAAAACCGGTATTATTGCATTTTAGAGTACGTATTTAATGAAGAAAAACGTAAAGCTTGTAAAACCATTGATGCTGTGACAGTGCAAACAGCATACAATTTATTGCTCAACTTCTGCATGGGTACATACATTACGTACTTAAAAACCTTTTTATACAGATTTTTGTTGTTAAAGCTCATGTAACAGCTGGGTGAAAATACAATGATACCAACGCTAAAACACTCTGTAATAAATACAATGGAAATGATAAACTAAGAACTGTCAGTTGGTGGAGGAGTAATTACACTTGGATAAACTAATTACAACTACGGACAAAGCTCCGAGGATGTGGTAGAGCCAGAAACCTACTACATAGTGTAAAGTACAACAAAGGGCACCTGTTAACTACGTGGTGCTGTTTAAAACGTGAAGCAGCTGGACCTGTGTGATGCATACTTATGGTAGAGAAGCAAAGCTTTTACTTCCGTCAATGCAGCCAGTTTAAACGCACCAGAAGTTCCATACAGATGTAGTGTTGTAGAACAAGAATTTAAAAAAACTGCTTGTGTGCTCTGGACTTTAGTACAACACAAAAATTTGGTACAAATAAATCAGTTTAGGGAAACCGAGACTATGTGCAAAAAAAAAAAATTAGAACACATACTGTACAAAGCACCATTACAAAACTCTTTACACCGAGAAATTAAATCCTCTGCAACTCAGCTGTGTACTGTATATCTGAAATCTACACAAGTCACTGTTCATAATTCAACATTCATCATGAAAAGCAACAGCATAAAACCATGATGTGACATCTCTCGAAAACAACGAAAGACCGGATAAAGTAAAACCCAGGAAGAGGGACACACCGAAATAAATATTCACATTAATCATGGGGTGAAAGTCCAAGGCTAAAACGCAGTATCAGGCTTAGCACCTTTTTGAGGGGAAAGTAGCCGACATGATCTTGAAACAAAATTTTGCAAAGGAATCAACGCTTGAATGCTCCTGGAGAAAGGTCTGGTGAGGTGCTTCCGTTAAAGCTCTCGGTGGCGATGAAGGTAAAAAGGCACTCAACATCCCTGGTATATTCATCCTCATCTGTCAGCTATGGGAAGTCAAATGTGGATTTGTCTAGTTTTGCCTATAATATATTCATTTTACAATATTTATCTGTGGCAGTTAAAAAAATTCTGTATGCCACCCGAAAACGTTTGGCAGAACAGATGTACTGCTAAGGCTGCTGTGATGAGCGGTGTTGCCAGCTGAGGGATCTGTTCTGCAGAGCAGTCTCCTCCCTTCTGCCCAGCAGCCTGTGACACAGGGGTGGCCAGAGGGGTGCAGCGCCCGCGGGGGCTGGCAGGGAGGTGGGTACAGGTGACGCGCTCAGGAGATGCTACAGAGACCCGTCTCAGGAGCCCTGCGCTGAGCCGTCTGGTGCAAAGGCAGCGGCAGCAAACCTTGAATCGCCTCCCAGAGTCCCGCCTGCTCCCAAAAGCTGGATCAAACGGGATTTTACGTTTGTCACGACCAGGCAGGCTGCAGCCCCAGCCCGAGCAAGAGCAGAGCAGGGAAAAGCCCAACTCCAGAACTGCACAACACTGGAATGTCTGTCCTGTGACCAGGGGTCAGCAGAACCGTCTCTGTGAAGTCTCCAAAGAGGAGCTCCCGTTCCACCTCCGACTAGCAGGGGCGAGGTCTCGGGGGGGCCGAAAGCAGTGGTCCCAACCATGGGCAGCAGTGCTGCCTACGAAACGCTGGGCAACAGCCCACTGTGCCTGCCCCGGCAGCCCGGAGCAGCGGCTTCTCCGGGGACAGCACTGCCCGAGGCCCCGCGCCGGGGACGCCAACTCCCGGCGCAAAGGTACCAGCCGTTTCACATGAGCGCAGCAGTCCCTTGAATGCAGGGAAAAAGGGGCTGACACTTCAAACCTGGCTGTCAAAGCAAGTTTCTTGGCTTTATGTGTACACCCCTAAGCAGCCTCATCCGCGCAGCCAGCTGGGGCTGGGAAGCGAGCTCGCAGAACAAGCTTGCCAGCCACCGCCGTGCAAAAGCCACTAGTCAAACGTGGATTTGGCTCACCAGGTTCTTACACAGTCCTGCAAACGCAGTCCATTGCCCACTGTTCCGATGCACAACGTCCAGCAGTACTTTACTCCCTGTGGCAGTCAGACTGGGCAGAACAAAATTAAGCTCCACAGAACAGACAGAAAATGGGCTGGTTCGCCGCACGACTTACGCTGCAAGCACGGGCCGGCTGTTGGCCTCCCGTTCAGCATTTTCAATACCCCTGACTTTCTTCTCATTGGCAGTGTAAAAACAGTGCAGCTTTGACGATTAATTGTAACCTAAGTTAAAAAAACCACAACACTGACTGGAAAAAACCCTAAACAACCCGCTAGTTATTCCAAATATTCTCACCGCTGAGAGGAGAACGCCACCATCTCTAAAGCAGACCAATTCATCGACACACCACGAGCAGATCCTACAGATCTTGACTGAGAATTCCCAAACTAACTTCAAAGTTGAGTTCCCTCTACTGGTAGTGCATTTTATTCCCCTCTGAAGAGATCAACCCATGTTATAATTCATATATATACTTACTTCCATCCCTACAATCAATAAATTATGTGCTTTTAAAACCTCATTTCCAAAGCACATTACACACATTTCAGTTAATACACCATTTTTCCGTAGCTGTAACTTACACCCACATGTCATGAGCAGCTAGACAACGATTACAACATGTTTTACCTGATAAATCTTTAGCATCAACAAGTATACAATGTGATTTGGCTGCATTCAAACAAACTTTGGTTGACTGGACAGGATGGGTTCTGAAACGAAGCGCTGACAGGCTCCTGCTGTCAAATGTCACCTCATCAGCATGCTTCAAAAGTTGAAAAATGCAGTGTTTAGATTTACAGTCAGAAGCAACAAAAACCACTCTCGACAGACTTGTTAAAAAATGCTGTTTTAAAAAAACCCAACACGTCTACTCTTCATTAAAAAAGGTCTATCCTGCGTGCTAACACAAGTACTGTACCAAGTACAGAACGTGTCACTCAGGCTAGAAATTCTGTTTAAGGAATCAGACAAGTGATATAAATAGGACCCCAAAACGTCGTATTCATAATTCATGCTTGAAAAATATAAAAAAGCCCCCTGTGGTAACACTGAAGTTGAATTTACGTTGCAGAATATAATGTTTTACTATAAGAAAATGCAGTTAACATGTAAGTGGCTTTGATTAAAAAGATTAATGATTCTTTCAGCCAATTTTATGCAAAGTTAGAATAATCCAAAGTATTTTTCTCCAAAAATAGCAGGTATAGATGCTGTTCAGTATCATACATTTAAAACTGGCTGAAACGTGACTTGTACCGACTGCTGCAGCTGTGTCTTGGTATCTGAGACTAGAAATCAGGTAGGCAAATATAATAGATTACCTTTTACAAAAATAGTAGTAGTCTTTAAGTATAGAATACTGCTTAACTGTTGAAATGTAGGAAAAGTCAGCATTCTGTATGTTCAAGGTATTAGTTTTTAATAGCAGCTGAATGATCCCATGGCAGGAACCACAGAACCTATTTTCTTGAAAAAATAAAAATTAAAAAAAGTTTCCAAAAGTTGTCCTTTCCCTTCCAGTGTCCTAGTGTAGAAAAGGGAAAGTTTCCTGTATTTCAAGCATTTCTTGAGTCTTGGCTGAGGGAAGGGCTTTCTGGCTGACAGGAGTATAAATAGAGTCCCAGGGGAGGCTGTGAAGGTCATTCCACAGCAAACCCACACGTTTCTTCAATGGCAGTTAGCAGCTTCTCGTACAGCTTGTCGTAGCTTTCGTAAGGAGGAATGTCTATTCGGTTAAAGCTGGGGACAGAAGGCAGAAAGGTTTCAGCTCTGGAACTTCAAGCATCACCTAGCAGAGTGCTGTTACACCTCACTTAACCTGCGTCAAACAGCGACCCCAAGGCCAGGAGAACTTCACCTAAGTAAGAGCAGCCTCTAGTTTTCACACCTTGGCTACTACTCTGGAACAGTATTTGTTAGGTGCACAAAGAGGGGGAGGGGGAAGACTGCTCAAAAAACAGCAAACTGTTCTTAATCTATGTCTCACAACGGAGACCTAAGAAAGTCTTACCAGGTATGAGCTTTCGGCAAATTATTAGTGCTGGCGTCGATCTGGTGTATCGTAAATAGTCGTGGGCCTGCAGCACCTGAAAATCCAGAAAAAAGATCTCTGCTACTACTGTATTGCAGGATGGGAATGTCTGCTGCACTGCAACAACAACATGATGTCTGAAACTACAAAAACCAGAGACGCTGTGCCCAAGGAAAGCTGAAATCATAAACAGGCAGGAAAAAATTAGAGCAAACTCCCTGCGCCTATCGGACAGATTCCTCCACCCACCCACGACAGCCAGGCGGTCATTTAAACCACGGAAAGACAGACAAGAGCAGAGCATTGGTAAGGAAGAATAAAATCTCTTCCACAGATAGTGCACTATACACTGCTCGCAGGTTTGAGTTGAACTTCTCTCACCCTTCCTAGAGAACAAAACTTACACAGCTCTATCGACCCCCGTTTTGTGACTTCTCTGGAGTAGTAGCCAATTCCACTCCAGTTCAGGGAAGAGTCACAATACCGACTTCTTACCATCTTGTTAAAGGGATGTGACTCTACAGACATCCCCTTAATCTCTCTGCTAAAAGCCTGCAGCACAGCAGGTTTTGAGACTTAGTACACGCTGGAGATGTCACAAAGGACAGAGGTTACAAGTGCCCTAAAACCACAGTATTACTGGGGTTCTTGCCTGCATAAGCAGACATGAAAGAACACCACCCACACTCACGTTTTCTCACGGGGACTCTCTGCTGTCAGTAAGAATGTGAGCTGCTTGTGCTGTGTTAGTACAACTCCGTGTAAAACCTGATAATCTTCATGCTCAGATCTGTAGGGAAGTGTGTTTGTGCACAGAAATACTTGTTTCACTGGTACAGTCATCCTAACACTTGCAGCACGGATGAAGCTCAGCTGGTGTTACTTCCACTGCCGTTCTCCAGCAGCTCGCCCCACCGCTGCAACCGCGTGCACGTCAGCAGTAGGGCTGATGTTACACGGAACTCTTCCCACAGGGTCAACGGTTACACAATGCTTGGTTTAAAGTAACTAGGGTCTTAAAAACCCTCAGTGTTCCTCAGCTTCTAATGCACCTGAACATCAGGCCGCTCAAGAAAACGAGGGCTTCTATCTGATAATGAAGGGATAACGAAGACGAAACAGATTTCTGGAGCAACTGGCTTCTGAAGGCGGCGGCTGTTCCCGCAGTATTTGTGTTCTGATGGAATCTTCTACCTGTTGAAATGGTGTACGACCAATGCTTCCCCTGGGCCGTCCTCCCCCCCCCGTGAGGGCACAACAGGGTACCTGCTGGGGTAACAGGGCAGCACGGGTTGCAGCCAGAGCTGCTCGAAGAGGCCCAGGGCTACGCTGCACTTCAGCAGGCAGGTCGGTAATTAAGGGGCTGCCTGTGATTACAGTAACGCAGTCAGCAGGAGGAAGTGCCTCTGCTGTCAGAATGGCAAGAACAGGGTGGTGCTTTCTGGTCCCACAGCTGTACAGTGGCAGGGCTTGGGAAAGATGGAAATTAAAACACACTTTAGAAAAGCCAGGGAGAACCCCACTAAGATCTCGGCTGATCAGAACTTCTTGCCAGAGGAGGAAGTGCCTAACTGCAACAAGAGCCATTCACAGCTGAATACCAAGGTCATAAACCCGCACACACAGACTAGTTGTGACTGTTACTCATCAGACCATTAAAAAAGGCTCTCGCAGCGTCACACGGCAGCCAGCCAGCCTCCTTTGCAGCACACGTTTCTGTGACGTGTCCTACTGCTTCCGCCAAGGACAGGCGTCTGCGTTACCTTGCAATGCCTTGAAGCCCTGCAGAGGCACTCTGGAGGAGCCGGTCACAAACTGCAGAAGGCGCGCCCTCCTCTCCTCATCAAAAAACTCCACAGCTTTCCAGAACCATTTCACGATGTTGCTGTCCGGGGTACAGTGTTTTAACCTAGTATTTGCCTTCCAGTCATTAACATCAATTTTTCCCAGTCCGCAAATGATGAGCTGTAATTTAAAAATATAATTACTTCATCATCAATCAATATAAACACCGTTTTGGAGCCAGCCAAGCGATAAATAACTAATTTTGGAAAATCAACAGGTTTGATACAAAAGGCAAATAATAACCTGTCACTAATTTTAAACAATGCAGAAATCTATATTTTGGGTTTTCTTTTTACTCTTACCTTTGTACACATCCCATTTTTTGAAATGGTCTCAATTCAAATTAAAAAAACCCAAAACAAACCACAACCATTTCATGAGCTTATACCGAAGTGTCCTGACCTGTCAAGTAACAAGCACAGACTGTACCCGGGTGTGAACACCAGTGCATCATTCACATGCAAACTCGGGATTTCCTTCTGGAGCACAGCCAAGGGTGTAGCGTGGCTGGTCCCACTCCGGACCCTCAAAACAAGCCTTGTTCTTGTCCTACCACACACACAACACAAATCACACTTCCCTCCCGATGAAGAGCTCTCAGTTCTGAAATGGAGATCCAAACCGGATCAGCTGAAGCTCAACAGGAATGTGATGATGAAGACATTTTCTAGTCACCAGGAACACTGCATCTTCCCCTCTCTTAGCCTGCGTCTGCAAAGTGATCCTGGGTTAACAGCACGGCTCAGTGTGCTGAATCAGAACCTTCCAGATCGAAGAGGAGCAGTCGCTGACATTCCAGGACAGTGAAGAGAAGAAAGCATGAATGATTTACCTTGTGGCCATTTTACTGGGCAAACACCTTAGCGCCACAGCTAACAGGCTGTATATCAGGTTTCAGTTTTAAAACAAGCCTGGAATCTATGGGATTTGCTTTAAGAGGATATTGTTTGGATGCCGATCTCGACAGTTTGTGGCATGTTTCTTGGTGACAGCACCTGTCCTTGTGCTGTATTTACAGAGCCAATATGGTCCAGCATAACTCAGCTCTGCAAAACCACGCAGCTGCCTGAGACCAAGGTCAGTGCAGCGCACTAGAAGCCTGGGAGCGAGTGGTGGGAGGTGCAAGGGAGTGACAGACTATCTTCCTGGCAGCAATTAATTTAATATCGTGAAACTGCACGGTGAGAAACACCCACCACCACCACTAGAGTAACGCTCTCTGGAACAGCCTGAGGGCACTGCAGATCCTTCTCAGGAGGTTCAGCTGGGTTTTCAGGTAGAGGGTCTCCTACCACTTCAGTAGCTATGAGACATCGCCCTGAGAAACACCCTCGTAGCTCTCAGTGGGAGATACACGCAGCCTCAGTGACTGTGTGACCTGGTAACCTCTTCTGCTCACTGTTTTCTTGTAGCAGCGCACCTGCAACCCCCTAAAGCACCGGGGAGACAACCTCGTGGTTACTCAGTCTCAGAAGAATGCCCCAGGCTTTTGCTGCTACACTTGTCGACAGGACATAACATTAGTGGACTGACCTCTAACTCTTTCTCATCGAATGTCTTCAGCAGATGTTGTGGGATTACTTCATTAAATCCCTTCTGCAGAGCCAGAAACTGAGCTTCAATTCCTCGTAAAAATCGCCAGTTTACATAAAGTCTGCAAGTGAGTGCAAATTGGTTTTGTGAAAGAGGTATTCAAATACAATAAACCTGCAATCTATCCAGCCAGAAAAAATAAAATGGCCTTACAGAGAGGAATAAACAACAACACTCTCGCACGACCACTTAGAAAAAAACCCAACAACAGAACTGTCAATTACGTCACAGAAGTTTAAGCTCCTTCCCACCTTTTTACATAGGAAATATAAAAACAACTTTGGAGAAGATATTGCTGTACCTGACATATTCCTTTTTGTTTTCCTCTGTCACAGGGATGCTTTTGCCATTGGGTTTCAGTTCATGTTGAATAATTTCCCCGTATGCATTGTGTTCCACACAGAACGTATGGTCCAGGACTCCGGTGATATCGTTCTCACTGGTGGGACGAAATAAGCGATTCGGTGACAACACATTACAGCCACAACACATCTGACAGGCATCACAACTGAGTTTTTCAGCAGCATTTCAAATTACTGTTTGGAAGCAAAACTGAACGCACATTTTTACGGCTATATTTTCAAAACCACTATCAAAGTTACAACGCTGTAATTTAAAAACACACTACTGTTAATAATAGGCAGAATTAATACATTTCTATTTATGAACTGAGCACTTTATTTATCTCCCTCCCACCCCCAAAATTCGAATACCTTGGGAATGTTAAGCCTTAAAGAAGCTGAACTGTGCAAGAAAGATGTTTCTTAAATCTGCTGGAGCAAGAGATCAAAATACACTTCATTCTTTTTCAACTGGATTTAGGAACACTATCACACGTTAACTGAGACAGAATTTACCACGGTAAGGTATAATACACAGTACATACAGTATCCAGACCAAGCTGTTATGAAGATCAGGGTCAACCAATTCCATATCATCCAAAGTAATTGGCTTCCCTAGCAACTGCTTATAGAAAGGCAACGTGAAGCCCCCATCGATATAGTGTCCGTGAAACACAGCCATCCCCATTATCCGTCCAACAAAATGGAAATACGATAAGTGTTCCTAGAACAGAAGGAAGGGACTAAGCCATTCAGCTAAATAAGACCTCCAGGTTACAGCTGCTGAGTAGGAAATAAAATTTCAATACAAAGAACAGGACAAACACCCAAAACCGAACAAAACCCCAACCCACGTATCCAGAGCTTTTTGTTTTGTTTGTTTTTATACACAGCACATGGAGCATATTGCTTCCAGTCCAGAAGTCTTATTACTAAGAACCAAAACAAACTTTATTTCTCCCAAAAGAAACATAAATTGACATCTTACAGGGAATTAAGAACATGCTTGAGAAGTTTCTTTGATCAGTACTAAAAAGAAATTACCGTATTACTGCCCAAATTCAGTTTCTAGCAATGGTAATGTGGGAATTAGGTTCCTAAATCTAGAAGAGCCTCCAGAAGTATTTAATTCCTAGTCACAAAGCGCTGATGTACAGAACGGATGTTACCAGTCATACCGGGTTGACTGCAGAGTCTGGGTTGATTTGCAGTGTGTAGATATCATCTCGGGAATACTGGAAGAGACCGTAATACGGATTCAACATCTCATGGGACAAGAGGTAGAGCCACTCCCTGAAGGAAATAAAATAATTGATTGTGTACTTCAGACAAATGCGTTTCTACGCTGAGAGTTCTTTTCAAAATAGTATGAATTTTAAGTCTTACTGTAAAACATAAATGTGAAAGACGTTATCTCTGAACATGCTTAGATAAGGCTGAAAAGCAAGTTATTTTTACTGGCTCGGTAACTGCACAGCACCTGACAGCTGATGTATTTCCCAGCTTCCCAAGGTTCTTCTCCACATTACTTATTTCCAAGGGAGTTTCTGGCTATGATTCTCCTTCATCCATTACACACGAGGAGAAGACACTACATATTCTACTGACTGTACTACAGTGGCGTTCCACTCAAAGCTTTTAATATAAGCCGTCTTCAGGTAACGGATGTACTTCACAAAACTTTCAATTAAATGGTCACAAAGCAGTAAATAATAGTCAAAGAACTGGGAAAACAGTAACACTGTCTAGCTTGCTCTTCCTGTATGCCTGTACGGAAGACACAAAGGCTCCACAGCACACAGCCTGGAAACAAAACCCATGCTGGAAAATGCCAGCAGACCCTTTGGAAAACAGTGCACAACAGCATCTCTAATACCATCATTATCATCAAGCGATTAATAGTGACGGATTGAACAAGATTGTTTTACTGGTCATGGCTAATTAGCACGTTAAAATACTTGAAATGGATGAAGTGAGAACCCTATTGGCCGTTTACAAACTCATGAAGATAGGAGCAAGGTGACAGAGGTCCCTTGCCACACCCCAGCTACCGATGCAGAAGACGGGCTGTTTGGGAGCATCGTCCATACTTTGAAATGAAAACCAATGTTAAAAAAATGCAAGGCAATGCAGACAGTGAATGAGTCAACACATTTCCAGAGAACAGATCCACATGCCAGAGGTGGCGAATACTTCCAGTGAGGTAAACCAGCATCTGTACAATCAGTCTAACAGCACCGTTTTAAAATGTGTGATTGCATGAAGATATTCTTCAAAGTGTCACTTTTTGTAAGCAAGTGACAAGTAACCTCAGAATATGGACAGATTTTAGCTACCTACAAACTGCCGGGTTTCAGCACTTTGCTTCAAACAGTAGTGACAATTTGTGATAAAGCATGCTTTTTGATCAAAGTTCTACCACAAAGCCAAGGATGTAGTGGTGTAAATTCTCAGATACCTAATAAGCTTTACTAATCAAGGAAAAATATGGTAATTTAAATAGATACAAAAAGTCTGTCTTGCACATGTGACAGGTATCTGATGTGATCTGTAACATGCATTTGGATTTATTTCCAATAAATTACTTCTTTTTAATGCAGTTTTTCCTTTAAAATACTATCTGAAAATATCTATTCTTCTCACATACAATCTGCTCAGAAATGAGCACCTGTAGGTATAATGGATAAAGAAACAGAGCTGGCACAAGGCTGGTTTAGGATTCAAAGCGTAGGTGAGGTTGGCGGGCTTGAGGTGCAGGGGAGGAGACAGACAGACTCTTTACCTGGCAACACCTCCATAATCAAGGCCTTCCTCCCCACGAAATTTTATCATTAATCGTTTCCACAAGTCTTTTGGCCTCATCTTCATGACTTGCCTGTAGGATTCCTGTAAACACACAGCACTTTCTTTTATTAACTGCTATTTAGAGACAAGAAGCTACTACTTGTTAGCAGAAATAAAGGGGAGGCTCTGATTCTGAGTCCAAAGGGGTTACTATTTTCCTAGATACTAACCAGTTTCTCAAAACACAAATGTGGTAGCCCTTGTCAAATAAAACAGAGTGAGAAGAAACACCTTCCCTTACATTTCCAGAGGTGTACAGTGAACAGAACATTCTCTCTCTCTCATTCCCACTTAATTTATAAAAAATCTGTGTTAGGAAACTCCTTTTGTTTTGCATGAAGGCTCTCAGTTTTTGCAGGCTGAAAAGCCACCAGCGGAGCCTCTGCACGGGGTGTAACATGTGCAAACCTTCAGGAAGCATCAATGCCATTCCTGTAAACCTGCAGAATCATTCATCATTATTATCAATAAGACTTCACCAAGAAAACACAAAAAGAAAGCTGGAAGAGGCCAGAAAATGCTAATTTTTAAAAAGGAATTAAACCAAAGAAGCCTACATTGTATTTATGACCAGTACCGATACCTCAACCTTTGGCTTTGCAGAAGAGGACAGGTAGGTGTGCCTGGGACACAACTTCACAACTCAACTTCATTTTCAGAACCAGAACACAGTAACTTTCCATGCTCTCCAGCCGCCTTTCCTCCCTTTGATTCAGCTGATTGTGAAGGGATTTGACTGTCTCCACAGGGAAGACCAACACAAACCTTTCTTGGCTGGAAAAACCGTGACAACACAGTGGGGCTATCAAGTTTGTGGGTGTGATAAAAATGCATCAGGGATGGTGTGGGATGCGTGATAAAGTTCTCAAGAACAGAGACTGTCCTCCAGAAAAAGCCAATGAAATATAACTGTGTTTGATCAATTTAGCAGAATTATTGTGCTGAATAATGTCAGAAAATCAAATGCAGACATCCCACTGTGGGCATCTCTGGTCATTCAGGACCTAGACAATTCATAAAATTGGTCTGATCCTGACAAAAAAAATAATCAACAGAATTGAGATAGATGCTAATCCAAACTCCAAAGATGAATGCTATTCAATAGTAATTTTACTTAAGTTACAACAGATCAGAGATCATTAATGCTTGCTTGGTTTTCAATTTGTAACATTCCCTCTATAACAGACATCAGCATTCTCTTTTTCAAGGAAGAAAGGAGACAGCATCTGCCAATACACAAAGTGCTTGGACTCCTTCCTCAGTTCCTGACACAGCCTGTGTGTCTCCAGCCACAGGGAAAGCTTTCCTCATTTTCTTTCTTCTCTACAGCATAAATACATCCACTTCAAGTGCACAACTGTTGTTAACATCCTCTTCAATGCTGCTTCTTCCCATTTGCCAGGGGTAACATTCCAGCTTTATCTCCGGACTTCAAGATTTCATCTAACTGAATGGCTTGAGACAGTTATGCACAACCCTCCTCCCCTTCCCTCAGTGTTAAGAAATGGGTCAAATTCTCAAATTACCTCAAAAATCTCTTCCCTGGAGACCTCAATACGACAATGGCCAGCTTGAGGTTGCTGCTGTGACAGCTCTTGCCTCAGGATCTTGAGTTTCTGCACCAGGTCTCTCTTGTACCTTGGCACAGTCAGACACTCTGCCTCATCTGGAAGCTGACACAGGGACACTACCTGCTGCTGCTGCTGGTGTTGCTGATCTTTAAGTTGATTCTGGCGGCTAGAAACAAACACAGCTGGTTGCAGGTATTCCAGTCACACGTCCCCTATTTCGTTCAGATGTTTCTTAAAGGTTAAGTTTTTGTAACTAAACTACTTTCAATTTACTATGATTATTACTGTCATTATGCTAAAAATGTCCAGGTCCCGTAAAAAACAAATTCAGAGAGATTTTATCCTGACTACAGACATATGCTCCTGTCTTTCTTGGCAACTACCAGTCGTTTTTAGGGTTTGTTATTTCTGTTAGTACTACTCTACAAAGTATGTCAAAGGTTACAGCACTATATAAAAAGGTATTATCCATACAATTTTACTACTAAGCTGCTGACACTGAATTTCTCAGATACCATTTCCATATTTCCTTTGTGTGTTTTGCCTTCCTCCATTTCAAAATGCAGGGCTCTGCCAAACTCTATGCCTCTAATCTACAGTCAATACCATAGTCTGTTTTAAATGGCTTGCCTGAAAAAGAGTAAGCTTACAGAAAGATGTTTGTGCTGGCAGCTTGGCAAGGGCCTTGTCCCTTGTACCTGGCCTAGTCTGGACCACAGGAATGTGGGAGTTCACATGTAACTAATTGGCACAGATAAGTATTTTTACTAGCAATTCTAAGAGATTTTGTAAATCTAACTTCTTACAAGGAAAAGGAAATGAATCATGTTGCAGAGGTGTCCTCTTGTGTCGTCTCTTGTACACTGTAAGAGGATATTCTTATGGCTTTTTAGTGTGGCATTTCCGAACAACACAGGATAAAAGTTCTATTTTACCTAAACCACGAGAAGAATATCTCTGTGTGGAACACAGGAGAATACCCTAACTGTAGTGGATAAATAGGAAAGGTTACAATTCAGAATGTTAGCTTTCCTCATGTTAATAAATTTGTTTGGTTTTTTTTTTTTTTTTTGTTTGTTTGTTTGTTTTTTAACATCAACGACCAAAAAATTTAACATAGAACCAAGCACAGTTTCAGTATCTTAAAATTTCAGCCTGATGTCTGCTTTGAAACAAGGTCTACTAGAAGGCTTTCCTGGCCAACCAAAATTCACCTCCAGCAGGCTTTCACCACAGAAACATTCAGAACTGGCAATTATAAAAGGGATGGGGAAGTTCCCAGTTTGCCTTGGGGTTCTGACAGCTCTTCCATTATCTGCAAACCTTCTATTTAAAGCACTTGAGCACAAGCCACCCTCAAGGGAAACTAACCCCAGGTGACCAGGAAATCTTTATCAGCAGTCTTACAAGCCTAACATCTAGAACCCCCTGCAATGGGACATATCATAGACTACTCCAGCAATAACTCAAAGCTTAATATTGACCTCTATATTATTGACTTAATATAATACCTCTTTACTCCTAGGCTCTAAGGAGGGAATAATGTACAGAAATCATATTTTGCTACTAAGCCCTAGGATGCGGAATGTCAGAAATTGAAAATAACAAAATTGATTAAGCTAATGTGTTCTGTTGTTTGCTGTGTCGTTTTTTCAATAAGCTGATCACATTGGTCTTCCAATTAATTATTAATTACAGCATTCCTGAGAAACCAAGTCACTGCAGCAATTTAGAGACATGCACGATGTGGTTCCAGGGTATGGCTCTATGTCATTTGTGCTACGTGCATGGTACTTCCTTTTCAACTGTGATTAGTTTTAAATACCGTATTTACGTCACATACAAAGTCTGTTGTGTCTTCTGAACTTTCTAATTCCATAGGGATGAGCATGTGCCCACCAGACAATGTTGTAAATATATACTGAAGAGAGCATATGTTCATCTGACCTTTAACAGTACAAAACACAAAGCTAGACAATGTCAGAGCAAATGCAATCTCTGAAATGAGTATGAACTTAAGTCTGTGCATCAAATGAAACCAATCTAAAATAGGGCAGTACTAGGAGGAGAACAATAAAATGTTATCCTCCATATCTGACTGAAAATAATCAGTGCAGTATTAGCTAAACCATCTGCAGTGATTAAAGTAATTAAAAGTAATTTCTTGTATGTTTTCACAGCTGAATCACTATGCTTGGAACCCTACAGTGCTTTAAGGAGACAGCTAAAGTGCTTTTCAGGTGCCATAGCTATCAAAACCTATCATGAAATCTTGGCCAATATTTTAAAACTTATCTGGGTAACAAGTTTGCTCATTTTCACAAGTTAAATTGTCATCACTGCAAGAACAAACTACTATACTCAGCTCCACAGAAAAGTCAGTATCAATATAAAGTTAACTTTATATTATGCCTTTGAACCTAAAACCATCACACCCATCTCACTCAAATACTACATTTCTCAGATAATTTAGAAAGCGACAGGCCTAAGGCAAACTACTTTTTAATTTATTTTGTTTTAAAGAACAAATAAGGAGGTGGGCGGGGGACAGGGGGAAGCTTTCACATATCCTGTTTGGTGCAATAAAAGAATAAACACCAGAAAAGATTTATCAGGCAGCAGACATTGGTGATGACACTGTTGGTTGAATTTCTGAAATCCTTCCCTAATGAAAGACAGATGTACAAATGAAAAACTTAAGCACACTGTAGCAGTATCTAAAGTTTAAAGACATGCAAAATGGTTCTGGAACTTGAAAGTCAAATTGGATTTTCTGAGAAAAAGCTAGCTTTGGATTTGTCCTCCATTATACATGTAGAACTAGACACTGTGACCCTACTGCCCTTTACAAATCAACCTAACTGCGAAGAACAGTTTTTCAAACATAGTCCAGTTAACTGAACTTTCTACACTTTAAGAATTGCACTGTTGTAGCTAAGAGGGTCTGAAGTTATTCTTTGGGTAAAATATCTAAATTAGAATTAACTTAATGAACTTTCCTGTGTAATAAACACGAATGTGTTCCTTCACTGGTAAGTTTGGGTTTTGTGGTGTTTTTTTTTTTTTTTTCCCTCCCCAAGATCATGTTAGTTTCAAATGAACAATCTAAATTCAGCTAAAATTAGTAATGATTCTCAGTTTTAAATTAAAAAATAAAGAACCGAATGTCTGGATGATGTGAGCTAACTTAAGTTCTGTAATATACATGTATATAACCAATGATTTACCTAAGCAAAATATATTTTTGTCAAAATTTAGACTCTTCTCCCTCCTGGGGCATTAAGTTCAAAAGTATATTGGGCAAAGGCTAGCCAGTTTTTATGTATTACACAAAAGATATGTTGGCCTCCTGGATATCACTTCCCATTACTCGGTTTTGTCTTCTCAGTGCTTGTTCCCATTATTCTATCCTTCAGCTTTTCTTCCCAACGATTCACTTCCTTAAAAGAACTATTCCTCCTACTTACTCCTTGCCCCAGGCTGCATGGCTTTCTGTCTAACCAACTCTTCATTGTTTCTTCCACTTAACACCTACTCAATACTTTACAGGTGTTTCCCAAGAGTATTAAAAGGTGTTAGTAGGAGAAACAAGAGAGTCGAATTCCCAGATAGCTTGGACAAACTGACAGTCATGTCTACTGAAAAAAAGGAAAAAAGGAAAAAAAAAAAAAGGCATATTTGTTTGCTTTTTGGTTCCCATTTTTAGTAGAAAATCCCCCAGTGTGAAATGAGTGCCTAAGGAATAAAAACAAGATCCAGAATTCTCCTGAGTGTCCCCTTTTTACAAATGTAATATGAAAATGTGATATCAAAACACCAAGGCAGAAAAACCACAGTTCCTATTTTATTGTTTATGTAAAATATCTGAGTTAAATTATTAGGGTCTTATTTTGAGACCATCTCAACTAGTCTTACTCTAAAACTGAAGGTAGGAGCTGAATTATTTCTCCTTTATTCCAGGAGAAGAGCTGGGCACTTGCGCACCCTTGTCTAACCCATTAGTATTTCACACCACGGGCTTTGAATGCAACCTCATATTTTCAGGCAAGTTCTCCATAACTCTTAGTAGTATGATGTTTAAAGAAAAGGCAAGAAAGTGTCACTTGCTGTTAGAAAAATTCTCTGGGCCAATGTTTTCCCCCTGCTGCCCCCAACTCCTGGCATTAGCCTAAATGCTGCTGGAGATCGATTTTTTTTTCCGCCCTCAAAGAACAGTCAAACCTGTAAGGAAGTCGGTAGTGTGTTAAAGGAGATGCTACTGTCCTTCAAATACTACCGAATGGCAGACTACATCCTGACCTAAAACCCAGCGCCGCTCAAGAGTCACTTTCTCCCCTCTATTACACTCAACATGTGCCGGAGACTTTAGACTTACTTTAAGACTAAATGCAAGTTAGCAGATAGCCGTGGATCTGTAAACTGCGTTGTCCTGTTGTTATGGTCAACAAAATAAACTCTGCCTGTTGCTGTATTGCGGATCTCCCATCCAGGAGGCAGTGGACCAAGCTCTTCACAATTGATGTTGCTAAGATCCCTGTGAAAACAAATATAAAATGAAAAATACCTCAGCATTTGGCCTCTGAGCCAAACAAGCGTAAATGTAACAGAACAATTCCATGAAGTCTGAGAAAATGCATTGTTTCAGAAACTTGATCTGTTCAGCTGGAATCTCTACTCCCAAGGTGCTAGCCCACCAAAGAAAAACCACACACCCCAGAACACATGCCATGGAGAAAAACTTCTTATCAAATAACCTTCATTTTTACAAACCAACTTCAGATGTTAAATTAATACAGGCTTAAACCAAAAATACAGACCATTGCCATATTTGCCAAAATGGAATTGCAGTTCTACACCAATTCTGACAGAAAACATTTTTAAAACAACATTAGTCATGTAAGGAACTCTGAATCACACTTTACAAACTCCTGCAAAACAAAATTGTGTTTCTGAAGAGCTACACTATCCGTGAAGAATTACACATGGGATATGTGTGTATGCCACAGGTGGTTTTGCCCCAGAACTCCAAGCGCGGCTGGGAAGCATCTAACAAAACATTTCAAATAAAATATGGTATGAACAATGATGTAGCTCTGCACTGAGCAACGCAGAGGTAGCGTAATGTGTCTCAAGAAAATTGTGCTGAAATTCCTAAGATGGAGATTCATCCCAGAGGTTCACTGAAAACAAATACTAATCTTCCAAAGTGTACAGTTACTGATTTTTCATGTACATAATTCACACCTCACATACCTCACACTGTCAAGTACAGCTCTTGTTAAAGGTGTAAGTCTTCAGATCTCCCAGTACGAGGCACATTGAGGCCAGGAAAGAGCCGAGGGGCAGAACGGCCAGAAAAATGCTGTCTGCAGGGACTCAAAAGGCTGAGAAGCCACTAATGGAAATTCAAGGCTCTGGGATTGAACTTCTGCTGATATTACCCGTATACAAACTGCTGCTGAACTGCAGGGCTTATTTTTATTAATTGACTGTGGCATATTATCATTATAATATGCCTTACAAATGATAAAGTGTCCTCATGCAAACAGCCAAATTTTGTTCTCAGAGACACTTTCTGTTTCCACACCTAAGAGTAGCGCTAACTCAGATTTTATACACAGCTATTACACTGCAAACTGAAGGATTAGATCTTAATATAATTGTTTGAGAAGTCTAGTTTCTAGTTTTGTATAATACACAAGTCACGGGAGCAAAGACTTCCTCACGCACAACCGCCAGCTGTACCTCACCCTCAATACACAGACAATGCATGTATATTCTTGTCAGACAAGAGCAGTAAGAAAACCAAAAGAATCGTTCAAAAATGCAGTGAACTTATGGCCATGAGGCACCTCGCCCTTCCCAGGATACCCAAAAGCCAACTCCATGGTAATGAACACCAGCAGCAACTGACCAAGTTGCTACAATTCTCATAAATGCCAATACTGGCTGCCAATTTCAAACGACACACGCAGTTTTACACCACCATCCGCACACGGCAGGAGGCAATCATTTTCAACAGGATTCCTTGGGGTTTTTTAAAGAACAGTCAGAAGCTAACAATAACTTCCCTGCTATCCTTTTTTCCTTTCAAAGATCAGACACAGTCATGCGTACAGTCGGGTACAACATGTACATGTGTGTATTGTGTAAATACAGACACTAAAAGGACACTTCAGATTTATTTTCTGCGGAGCGTTGAGATGGCCACAACAGCAGTTTGAGTATTTAATCACAGGCCAGTCTCTCTCAGCTTCTCTACCTGTTTGCCCCTCTCGCCCAGATTCCTTCCATTTATAGGCATTTATATAAATGGATATCCGTTCCATCCGTTTATACTGAGATGCGATTGCTCAAGGAGTATCTGTGTTAGGGCATTATAAAGGGAACAGGTATTGATTTCTACTCTGTAACAGGAAACCTGCTGTAAAAAAGTTTGTGCATTTTTAGATGTTTGCTACTATACCCAGATGGAAAAGAACAACTTGTTTGTCCTTTCTTTTTTAAAAAAGGCTACCTTGGTACTTCAAACACAGCTCACCATTTCAGCTTCCAGGCTTTTTATGACCCAGTATCTCCAATCAGTTTCTACAAAATGTACGAAGTTGCCCATTCATTCCTTGAGTTGCCCATTCATTCTTTGAGTAAACGTTTGGTAGTCTGAACATGGGACAATAATTCTCACAGACAAGTCCATTTAAGCTAATTAGATGATGAGACTTCAGTTCACTACAACAGTGTGTCTAAACGTACTAGGGGCATCTGCTAGATTTTCCATGATTTCCCCTTTGCTCCTCCATCAAAAGCGATCACACGTCTAGCCTGTCACCAAGTTTGTTCTTCATATAGTTATGTTGTCAGTTTGGGAGATCTTGTTAACTTCCGGAGCCTGAATTAAAAACCAAAAACCAACTCAGTTTTCACTGAAGCACCTTGATAAACCTAGATCCAGTGCTCAGAACCCCTTTTGTTTCACCATTTCTCAGAGTATTCAAACCTGGCCTCGGCTGTAATTCATATGCCACATCTACAGTCAGTTAGCTACACCTGTTTCCAAGACACGACTGTAATTTATTTCTTGATTCTCATCTTTGCATTAAAGTAACAATTTGAAAAACTGAAGAATAAAGACTAATTTATTTTGATAAATGGCGTGTTAAAATGACAAATGAGGGACCAAGAGGCAGAAGTTTAATACCAGACAGAGAACTCTGAGCACAGTACTGGTTAACTGTTTTGATATTTAAGAATACTTCCATCGTTTTCTTACCTAGGTACTCTTGGATCGTGCCACGTGCTAACACCAGTCTGAGTATGCAGAAAGTAGACCTGGCCTTGCTGAGTCGTCCTTTGCTCTGCAAAATCAAGATTAATTAATAACTATAAGCATTAAAATTGCAATTAAAAAAACCTCAGACTGATTTACCCAAACTAAGACATCAAAAGGGTCTTACATATGAGGAGAAAACAACCCATTTTCCCAGTTTCTTGAGGGACCTACATCTAAAAGATTTTAATTTGCATACCATATCCTTCAGGTAGATCGGGTGGAGTGTGCAAGTGTGTCCTGCTCATGTAATTTCTGTGCCTCTGTGACCTGACTCTCCTCTCCGCCAGCCGGGGATCTGCCGACTGCCCACAGGTAGCACCGTTCGTTCCTGTGATTGGAGTGTTCTCGTCCACAAAACAGCTCAGCGGTCTGCCTGGACTGGAATATTCGGACGCTGGCCTGTGGGGAAGAAAACTGCATTGCTGACTGGACACAGGGCTACACAATGCACTTTAGGGAAGCTTCATCTACGGGCTCTCAGGAAATCTTGGTGGACGGCAGAACTGAGCGGGATACCTCGATGACGGGCAGAAAACTTCTGTTCTGCGCTTACTGGGCTCATCGCAGAGCCATTAGTAAAGCTCTCACCTATCTTTGGGTCCGACCTGACACTCCGTATATGATCCTGCAGGATCAAGATCATGTCACATGCTCACGTGAGCAGTTCCCTCCTTAAACAGAGTGCTGAGAGCAACTTCTTTTAAAAACAAGCAGCGCACAGCCCAAACTCCCCACCTTGCCTTCATATAGCTAAGGAAATGATCAGGCCTTGTTATTTCTTTTAACTTTCAAGGAAGGTTATTAGGTGAGGATGGTGGAAAAAGGTCTAAGTAAGATAAAAAACAGTTGCTCTTGGGAGATTAACTGCCAGAGGAAACACTGAATTATGTGGTTTTGTATCTCAATTTTGCTTTCAAAAGGATTTAAAATGGGTTAAAGGGAGACTGATAAGGATGCAGGAAATCCCTGAAACAAATTATATATGTTGCATTTGTTTTTCTACCGTAAATGTGTCTCCAGCTTATAATAGGTATTGTAACATACCAGGAAAAATACAGATAGATAAACTAAAAAGCTGTTCAGTACCCTCACTCACTTGAAAACCACAAATATGTATCAGAGCTGGCAGCGCTAACATTACAGATTACGTTAAGTCAAATATATCCATACAGAGACTGGAATAATATTTATCAAGGATGGAAGACAAGAGCCTGCAGGAGCAGACGGTCTGCAGAAGAGCCTGGAACATATGCACTGACACTGTCTACAATTCAGGTAACAGTAAAACTGGTTTGAGGAACAACTTCGCAACATCTATCTATGGTTATTAGGAAAGGTAGTCGTAATGAGTTTGAAACATGCTCTGTAACAATCAGCTTTTAAAGTTCTGGATTACATGGTCATAGCGTGTACACAGACAGCGCCTGTCAGCTATTCACAATCTCTTTTCTTCATCCTTTACAATGTCCGCACATTTTAATGACTGTATTCATAGAGTTCTACCACAGTGCCTCTACAAGCAAACAGAGAAAATAGTATCAGGGGAGAGAAAAAAAAAAAAATCTAGTCAGAATGATTCTACTTAGTTAAGTATTAGGCAGACCGAAGGAGTAGGATGTTAGAGAAGAAAAGCATACAGCGTCTGCAGAATGACTCGGAGGAATGCTGAATATCCCCTGATAGGGCCACTTAGAGTCGCCTGTGCTCAGCACCCCTGGTCAGCAATAAACTTCATCATGTGCAGAGTCTCCTAAACCATTTTTTACCGTGTTGGTCGCTCCCACTGAGTTGTTCGTGTAATATGATTTAAATACTGGATCCTTCCAGAAGCAGTCCTCCGCTCCTCCCACCTAGAATTCAGGCATTGAGAGATAAGGCAATGAGTGGTATTTCCAGGAAACCAGGGCACAAAACGTTTCCAACATAAATGCCAACTCAGGAAGACTTACACTATTATGAATCATGTTAGCTGAACAAGGTAACAGGAAACAACCGAAAGTTCAACTCAGAATTCATTTTGCATGTTCTTCCCTTGGAACCAGGCATATCATTAACAATATCACACCTTCACCTTCAATAACTATTTGAATCCTGATTAAATCCAAATAGCCGTATGAAAAAACTTCTTGAGAACATCATGTTTAACAATGTATTTAACCTTTTCTGAGCACTCATCCTAGTAAGTGCTTTCACACTATCTTCATGCACTACTTGCTTTCATGAAGAAGTCACCTTCACATAACATGACTTCTTAATTGTTATTACTTTTACACTCCAAAACACATAAGGCTATACTGGTAGCTCTGCAGTTACACAATTAAGTAAGCAGTATTTATACATGGAACATTTTGAAATGAAAATTTAAAAGCATTTTCAAAAATGTTTTTGACTTTTCCACAAATTAACAAAAGAATGCTCTTTGGGACTTAGATGATAATTTATGTTTTAAAATTCATCATCTGAAGAATCAGTTTCTCCTGTCTTTACCTGCCAAGAATCACATTCAGGTGGTCTGTGTTTGCTCTGAAAAAGTTGATGACAGCACCAGAACCTAAAACACACTATTTTTCTGTATTCACACAACTGTTTTAGGTGTTAATGATGTCATTAACTCTCACAGGGACAAATCAAAATCCTAAACCTAGCCTTGGACAGGTTTTTCAGCAAGAACTCAGGTTCTTGCTGAAACAAGAGCAAGAAACCTGAGTAAGAACTTAGGTTCTTGCCACTACTGGTTCTACACCAGGAAGTCAGGCTCCATTACCTTTTCCAATCACATTTTGTTCACTATGATTTACATGGAAGAAAAAAAGCTATCCATTTTTATAACAGTGTACACCTCTGCACAGTGCTGCAGAAGGCAGCCAGGCCTGTGTGTTCACTACCTTCCTGCAAAACTACCCTATGGATGAAATCAGTTTGCTGACAGTGATTTAACATTATATTATCAGTCCTATAATTTGAAAGACATAACGTTTTCCTAGAGAAGTACATTTTTTAACGCACACGCTCATATACGCCACCTCCCGTTTTCCAAGGCAAGGGTCAAACAACCCTTGTAGCCTGGCTGGCTTATCTCAGGCTCCTAAATGCAAAACTGTAGAACTCAAGTGTGAGAATAAATTAACCTATTTGTACACTGACTTCTCACTACTGCAAAAGTCTGTTGTATGAGCCGTATCTCTATTCACACCACGATGATATCAGCTTACCCGTCCGGTAAATCATTATCAAATAACCGACTGCAATCCACAACTTGTCCTCCTGTGCCTATTCGGTCTCTGGACTGAAGACTTACTATTAAGATAATAAAAAAAAAATTATTAAAGATAGGACATCTGAATGCAAATTAGTTATATTTGAAAGAGAAATGGTGCAACTTGGAGGACTAAGCTGAATGTTCTGGACATTTTTTCGTCCTCACAGATCAAAGAAAGTTATACAGACACAGTGTAGGTTTTCATACAGATAATTCTCTACTTGGTACTTCAAAAAAAGCTAGCTTTAAGAGTAAGAAAGCAAGTTAAGCCAGAAAAGGTAGTTATCTGTGAGGCTGTCATTAACTCTTCTCGGTACGAGGTGGACTGACAGAGCGGAGCTCCGTGGCTCATCTGGCGGCAGCAGGGTGGCTAACCTCACACACGGCTGGGCAGCATGCGGGACAGTGCCAGCGCCAGCCCTGTGCCGCTAACGGG